>NC_092720.1:226617166-226793590 GCF_047496885.1 Scyliorhinus torazame
CAGGCTGGAAGCACTCGAGCAGGTGAGTGTTCATTTGTAAAGGTGTCCTGGCTTCGTAGCGGCTCAGCCACTGAGCATGATGGGGGATGTGAGAACGGGAGCATCCACCCCAGCTAAACATCCTACTCCCCCCGCGCCGTCCCCTCCTCTAAACCCACCGGCACGTGACCTAGGGAGAACACACACAACAGCAGGGTCACAGGAGGACTCCATTCTGCCCATCGTCCCCCATGTGGGCTCTCTGTGGAACAATCCTAATCATTGAGTATCGTGCGGGGATGGGGGGCAGGAATAAGGAATTCCTGCTCCTGTTGTGCAGGCTCCTGTACAGAGGAGCACATCAGGAGCCCTGACCAGTGATTTACTCTCGACATTTCGGATCTCCTCGCGCTGGGGGTGGTACAGCGAAGGTTCACAGGATTGGTCCCTGGGATGAAGGGGGACCTGTAGTGAGGGTCGGAGTAAGCGGGGTTCTCTGGGGTTCAGAAGAATGAGAGATCCCGTTGGATCCCACACGGTTCTGGAAGAGGGTTTGACAGGAGCGAAGCTGAGAGATTGTCCCTGGGAAAAAACCTCTGACTATTCACCCTGTCGACGCCTCTCAGAATTTTATCGGCCTCTATCAGGTCTCCCCTCAGCCTCCGTCTTTCCAGTGAAAACGATCCCAGTTTATTCAACCTCTCCTCATAGCCAACACCCTCGAGACCAGGCAACGCTCTGGTGAACCTTCTTTGAACTCTTTCCAAAGCTTCCACATCCTTCTGATAATGTGGTGACCAGAACTGCACGCAAAACTCTGTGTCCCCAGTACGGAGCTCGAGAGGGCACCGTGTCCCCAGTGTGGAGCTCCAGCATGCACGTGTCCCCAGTGCGGAGCTCCAGCCTGCACCGTGCCCCCAGTGCGGAGCTCCAGCAGGCACCGTGTCCCCAGTGCGGAGCTCCTGCAGGCACCGTGTCCCCAGTATGAAGCTCCAGCATGCACCGTGTCCTTAGTGCGGAGCACCAGCAGGCACCGTGTCCCCAGTGCGGAGCTCCAGCAGGCACCGTGTCCCCAGTGCAGAGCTCCAGCAGGCACCGTGTCCCCAGTGCGGAGCTCCAGGCGGCACCGTGTCCCCAGTACGGAGCTCCAGCATGCACCGTGGCCCCAGTGCGGAGCACCAGCAGGCACCGTGTCCCCAGTGCGGAGCACCAGCAGGCACCGTGTCCCCAGAGCGGAGCTCCAGCATGCACCGTGCCCCCAGTGCGGAGCTCCAGCAGGCACCGTGTCCCCAGTACGGAGCTCCAGCAGGCACCGTGTCCCCAGTACGGAGCTCCAGCAGGCACCGTGTCCCCAGTGCGGAGCTCCAGCAGGCACCGTGTCCCCAGTACGGAGCTCCAGCAGGCACCGTGTCCCCAGTACAGAGCTCCAGCAGGCACCGTGTCCCCAGTGCGGAGCACCAGCAGGCACCGTGTCCCCAGTGCGGAGCTCCAGTGCTAATCTCTGACCTCCGCTGTCGCCCCTGACAGAAGATGAAGTGGACATTGAGGACATTCGAACGCCTGATGCTGACAACATCGGATAAAACACATCTGGAGTATCCCATGAGTTTGGAAAACACTCGGAATCTAATCAGCCACTTTCAGCAGCTGGATCGCATCGACTCGCTGAGCGAACAGATCGCCTTCCTGGAGGAGAAGGTGGGCTCCTGTAAGTAACACCGAGGGACGGAGGGTCTGTGTGAGGGTCCGTGTGAGGGTCCGTGTGAGGGTCTGTGTGAGGGTCCGTGTGAGGGTCTGTGTGAGGGTCCGTGTGAGGGTCTGTGTGAGGGTCTGTGCTGCTGTGTGAGGGTCTGTGTGAGGGTCTGTGCTGCTGTGTGAGGGTCTGTGTGAGGGTCTGTGCTGCTGTGTGAGGGTCTGTGTGAGGGTCTGTGCTGCTGTGTGAGGGTCTGTGTGAGGGTCTGTGCTGCTGTGTGAGGGTCTGTGCTGTTGTGTGTGGGTCTGTGTGAGGGTCTGTGCTGCTGTGTGAGGGTCTGTGTGAGGGTCTGTGCTGCTGTGTGAGGGTCTGTGTGAGAGTCTGTGCTGCTGTGTGAGGGTCTGTGCTGCTGTGTGAGGGTCTGTGTGAGGTTTTGTGTGTGGGTCTGTGTGAGGGTCTGTGTGAGGGTCTGTGTGTGGGTCTGTGCTGCTGTGTGAGGGTCTGTGCTGCTGTGTGTGGGTCTGTGTGAGGGTCTGTGTGAGGGTCTGTGTGTGGGTCTGTGCTGCTGTGTGAGGTTCTGTGCTGCTGTGTGAGGGTCTGTGTGAGGGTCTGTGTGTGGGTCTGTGCTGCTGTGTGAGGGTCTGTGCTGCTGTGTGAGGGTCTGTGTGAGGGTCTGTGTGAGGGTCTGTGCTGCTGTGTGAGGGTCTGTGTGAGGGTCTGTGTGAGGGTCTGTGCTGCTGTGTGAGGGTCTGTGTGAGGGTCTGTGCTGACGTGTGAGGGTCTGTGCTGCTGTTTGTGGGTCTGTGTGAGGGACTATGTGAGGGTCTGTGTGTGGGCCTGTGCTGCTGTGTGAGGGTCTGTGCTGCTGTGTGTGGGTCTGTGTGAGGGTCTGTGTGAGGGTCTGTGCTGCTGTGTGTGGGTCTGTGTGAGGGTCTGTGTGAGGGTCTGTGCTGCTGCGTGAGGGTCTGTGTGAGGGTCTGTGTGAGGGTCTGTGCTGCTGTGTGAGGGTCTGTGTGAGGGTCTGTGCTGCTGTGTGAGGGTCTGTGTGAGGGTCTGTGTGAGAGTCTGTGCTGCTGTGTGAGGGTCTGTGCTGCTGTGTGAGGGTCTGTGTGTGGGTCTGTGTGAGGGTCTGTGTGAGGGTCTGTGTGTGGGTCTGTGCTGCTGTGTGAGGGTCTGTGCTGCTGTGTGTGGGTCTGTGTGAGGGTCTGTGTGAGGGTCTGTGTGTGGGTCTGTGCTGCTGTGTGATGGTCTGTGCTGCTGTGTGTGGGTCTGTGTGAGGGTCTGTGTGTGGGTCTGTGCTGCTGTGTGAGGGTCTGTGCTGCTGTGTGAGGGTCTGTGTGAGGGTCTGTGTGAGGGTCTGTGCTGCTGTGTGAGGGTCTGTGCTGCTGTGTGAGGGTCTGTGTGAGGGTCTGTGTGAGGGTCTGTGCTGCTGTGTGAGGGTCTGTGTGAGGGTCTGTGCTGCCATGTGAGGGTCTGTGCTGCTGTGTGTGGGTCTGTGTGAGGGACTATGTGAGGGTCTGTGTGTGGGCCTGTGCTGCTGTGTGAGGGTCTGTGCTGCTGTGTGTGGGTCTGTGTGAGGGTCTGTGTGAGGGTCTGTGCTGTTGCGTGAGGGTCTGTGTGAGGGTCTGTGTGAGGGTCTGTGCTGCTGCGTGAGGGTCTGTGTGATGGTCTGTGTGAGGGTCTGTGCTGCTGTGTGAGGCTGTGTGTGGGTCTGTGTGAGGGTCTGTGTGAGGGTCTGTGCTGCTGTGTGAGGGTCTGTGCTGCTGTGTGTGGGTCTGTGTGAGGGTCTGTGTGAGGGTCTGTGCTGCTGCGTGAGGGTCTGTGTGAGGGTCTGTGTGTGGGTCTGTGCTGCTGTGTGAAGGTCTGTGTGAGGGTCTGTGCTGCTGCGTGAGGGTCTGTGTGAGGGTCTGTGTGAGGGTCTGTGCTGCTGCGTGAGGGTCTGTGTGAGGGTCTGTGTGAGGGTCTGTGCTGCTGCGTGAGGGTCTGTGTGAGGGTCTGTGCTGCTGCGTGTGGGTCTGTGTGAGGATCTGTGTGTGGGTCTGTGCTGCTGTGTGAGGTTCTGTGTGAGGGTCTGTGTGAGGGTCTGTGTGAGGGTCTGTGCTGCTGCGTGAGGGTCTGTGTGAGGGTCTGTGCTGCTGCGTGTGGGTCTGTGTGAGGATCTGTGTGTGGGTCTGTGCTGCTGTGTGAGGGTCTGTGTGAGGGTCTGTGTGAGGGTCTGTGCTGCTGTGTGAGGCTGTGTGTGGGTCTGTGTGTGGGTCTGTGTGAGTGTCTGTGCTGCTGTGTGAGGGTCTGTGCTGATGTGTGAGGGTCTGTGTGAGGGTCTGTATGAGGGTCTGTGCTGCTGTGTGAGGGTCTGTGTGAGGGTCTGTGTGAGGGTCTGTGCTGCTGTGGGAGGGAATTTCTATCCGGTTGTTCCCACTCAATCCCTGTCCCTGCCCCACTGGGCTGTTAACACAGTCCCGGAGGAGTGTGTCACAGGCTGGAGGGTAGAGTCCGCCTCCGAGGGTCCGAAGGGTCCGGATGGCCTGGAATGATTATCCAGCTGATGCAGCCTCTGTCAGAGATGCCACATGTCTGAGGGATCGACCTTCCCACTTGGGAACGTTTAAACGGAGCTGAGTGACATGGAGTCACTCAGTAATTCCCAATCCCACATTCCGTGGGCAACTCTTTCAAAGATTTTGATTCCCATTCCCAGTCTCCCATTCCCAGTCTCCCATTCCCAGTCTCCACCCCTCCCAGTCTCTCCCATTCCCTGTCTCCATATTCCCAGTCTCCATATTCCCAGTCTCCACTGTTCCCAATCTCCCCATTCCCAGTCTCCCCATTCCCAGTCTCCACTGTTCCCAGTCTCCCATTCCCAGTCTCCATATTCCCAGTCTCCCTATTCCCAGTCTCCCCATTCCCAGTCTCCATATTCCCAGTCTCTCCCATTCCCAGTCTCCCATTCCCAGTCTCCCCATTCCCAGTCTCCAAATTCCCAGTCTCCCATTCGCAGTCTCCCCATTCCCAGTCTCCCATTCCCAGTCTCCACTGTTCCCAGCCTCCCTTTCCCAGTCTCCCATTCCCTGTCTCCATACTCCTAGTCTCCCCATTCCCAGTCTCCATATTCCCAGTCTCTCTCATTCGCAGTCTCCCCATTCCCAGTCTCCCATTCCCAGTCTCCCATTCCTTGTTTCCATATTCCAAGTCTCCATATTCCCAGTGCTCTCCCATTCCCAGTCTCCCATTCTCAGTCTCCACTGTTCCCAGTCTCCCATTCCCAGTCTCTCTCATTCCCAGTCTCCCATTCCCAGTCTCTCATTCCCTGTCTCCGTTTTCCCAGCCTCTCCCATTCCCAGTCTCCCATTCCCAGTCTCTCATTCCCTGTCTCCATATTCCCAGTCTCCCATTCCCAGTCTCCCATTCCCAGTTTCCACTGTTCTCAGTCTCCCATTCCCAGTCTCCATATTCCCAGTCTCTCTCATTCGCAGTCCCCCCATTCCCAGTCTCCCATTCCCAGTCTCCCATACCCTGTCTCCATATTCCCAGTCTCCATATTCCCAGTGCTCTCCCATTCCCAGTCTCCACTGTTCCCAGTCTCCCATTCCCAGTCTCTCCCATTCCCAGTCTCTAATTCCCTGTCTCCATATTCCCAGCCTCTCCCATTCCCAGTCTCCCATTCCCAGTCTCCGCCGGGGGGTGGGGGGAGGGGGCGCTGTGGGTAACGGGGGCAGCAGCATTGCCGGGTTTTAATCGGGGAGAATGTGGATAATCCCGCGGACCCTGCGGTTTGGGATTGTGGGTAATCCCGCGGGGACACTGCGGTTTGGGATTGTGGATAATCCCGCGGACCCTGCGGTTTGGGAATGTGGGTAATCCCGCGGACCCTGCGGTTTGGGATTGTGGGTAATCCCGCGGGGACACTGCGGTTTGGGATTGTGGGTAATCCCGCGGACCCTGCGGTTTGGGAATGTGGGTAATCCCGGGGACCCTGCGGTTTGGGAATGTGGATAATCCCGCGGACCCTGCGGTTTGGGAATGTGGGTAATCCCGCGGACCCTGCGGTTTGGGATTGTGGGTAATCCCGCGGACCCTGCGGTTTGGGAATGTGGGTAATCCCGCGGGGACCCTGCGGTTTGGGAATGTGGATAATCCCGCGGACCCTGCGGTTTGGGATTGTGGATAATCCCGCGGACCCTGCGGTTTGGGAATGTGGGTAATCCCGCGGACCCTGCGGTTTGGGATTGTGGATAATCCCGCGGACCCTGCGGTTTGGGATTGTGGGTAATCCCGCGGACCCTGCGGTTTGGGATTGTGGGTAATCCCGCGGACCCTGCGGTTTGGGAATGTGGGTAATCCCGCGGGGACCCTGCGGTTTGGGAATGTGGATAATCCCGCGGACCCTGCGGTTTGGGATTGTGGATAATCCCGCGGACCCTGCGGTTTGGGATTGTGGGTAATCCCGCGGACCCTGCGGTTTGGGATTGTGGGTAATCCCGCGGGGATCCTGCGGTTTGGGATTGTGGGTAATCCCGCGGGGACCCTGCGGTTTGGGATTGTGGGTAATCCCGCGGACCCTGCGGTTTGGGAATGTGGATAATCCCGCGGACCCTGCGGTTTGGGAATGTGGGTAATCCCGCGGACCCTGTGGTTTGGGATTGTGGGTAATCCCGCGGGGACCATGCGGTTTGGGATTGTGGGTAATCCCGCGGGGACCCTGCGGTTTGGGAATGTGGATAATCCCGCGGGGACCCTGCGGTTTGGGATTGTGGATAATCCCGCGGGGACCATGCGGTTTGGGAATGTGGGTAATCCCGCGGACCCTGCGGTTTGGGATTGTGGATAATCCCGCGGACCCTGCGGTTTGGGAATGTGGATAATCCCGCGGACCCTGTGGTTTGGGAATGTGGATAATCCCGCGGACCCTGCGGTTTGGGATTGTGGGTAATCCCGCGGGGACACTGCGGTTTGGGATTGTGGGTAATCCCGCGGACCCTACGGTTTGGGATTGTGGATAATCCCGCGGACCCTGCGGTTTGGGATTGTGGGTAATCCCGCGGACCCTGCGGTTTGGGATTGTGGATAATCCCGCGGACCCTGCGGTTTGGGATTGTGGGTAATCCCGCGGACCCTGCGGTTTGGGATTGTGGATAATCCCGCGGACCCTGTGGTTTGGGAATGTGGATAATCCCGCGGACCCTGCGGTTTGGGATTGTGGATAATCCCGCGGGGACACTGCGGTTTGGGATTGTGGGTAATCCCGCGGACCCTGCGGTTTGGGAATGTGGATAATCCCGCGGACCCTGCGGTTTGGGATTGTGGGTAATCCCGCGGACCCTGCGGTTTGGGATTGTGGGTAATCCCGCGGACCCTGCGGTTTGGGATTGTGGGTAATCCCGCGGACCCTGCGGTTTGGGATTGTGGGTAATCCCGCGGACCCTGCGGTTTGGGATTGTGGGTAATCCCGCGGACCCTGCGGTTTGGGATTGTGGGTAATCCCGCGGGGACCCTGCGGTTTGGGATTGTGGATAATCCCGCGCGGACCCTGCGGTTTGGGATTGTGGATAATCCCGCGGGGACCCTGCGGTTTGGGATTGTGGGTAATCCCGCGGACCCTGCGGTTTGGGATTGTGGGTAATCCCGCGGACCCTGCGGATAGGGATTGTGGGTAATCCCGCGGACCCTGCGGTTTGGGAATGTGGATAATCCCGCGGACCCTGCGGTTTGGGATTGTGGGTAATCCCGCGGACCCTGCGGTTTGGGATTGTGGATAATCCCGCGGGGACCCTGCGGTTTGGGATTGTGGGTAATCCCAGGCGGACCCTGCGGTTTGGGAATGTGGGTAATCCCGCGGACCCTGCGGTTTGGGATTGTGGGTAATCCCGCGGGGACCCTGCGGTTTGGGATTGTGGATAATCCCGCGCGGACCCTGCGGTTTGGGAATGTGGATAATCCCGCGGACCCTGCGGTTTGGGATTGTGGGTAATCCCGCGGACCCTGCGGTTTGGGATTGTGGGTAATCCCGCGGGGACCCTGCGGTTTGGGATTGTGGGTATTCCCGCGGACCCTGCGGTTTGGGAATGTGGGTAATCCCGCGGACCCTGCGGTTTGGGAATGTGGGTAATCCCGCGGACTCTGCGGTTTGGGATTGTGGGTAATCCCGGGGACCCTGCGGTTTGGGAATGTGGATAATCCCGCGGACCCTGCGGTTTGGGATTGTGGGTAATCCCGCGGACCCTGCGGTTTGGGATTGTGGGTAATCCCGGGGACCCTGCGGTTTGGGAATGTGGATAATCCCGCGGACCCTGCGGTTTGGGATTGTGGGTAATCCCGCGGACTCTGCGGTTTGGGATTGTGGGTAATCACGGGGACCCTGCGGTTTGGGAATGTGGGTAATCCCGCGGACTCTGCGGTTTGGGATTGTGGGTAATCCCGGGGACCCTGCGGTTTGGGATTGTGGGTAATCCCGCGGACCCTGCGGTTTGGGAATGTGGGTAATCCCGGGGACCCTGCGGTTTGGGATTGTGGGTAATCCCGCGGACCCTGCGGTTTGGGATTGTGGGTAATCCCGCGGACCCTGCGGTTTGGGATTGTGGATAATCCCGCGGACCCTGCGGTTTGGGATTGTGGGTAATCCCGCAGACCCTGCGGTTTGGGATTGTGGGTAATCCCGCGGACCCTGTGGTTTGGCATTGTGGGTAATCCCGCGGACCCTGCGGTTTGGGATTGTGGATAATCCCGCGGACCCTGCGGTTTGGGATTGTGGGTAATCCCGCGGACCCTGCGGTTTGGGAATATGGATAATCCCGCGGACCCTGCGGTTTGGGATTGTGGGTAATCCCGCGGACCCTGCGGTTTGGGATTGTGGATAATCCCGCGGGGACCCTGCGGTTTGGGAATGTGGGTAATCCCGCGGACCCTGCGGTTTGGGATTGTGGGTAATCCCGCGGACCCTGCGGTTTGGGAATGTGGATAATCCCGCGGGGACCCTGCGGTTTGGGATTGTGGGTAATCCCGCGGACCCTGCGGTTTGGGATTGTGGGTAATCCCACTGACCCTGCGGTTTGGGATTGTGGGTAATCCCGCGGACCCTGCGGTTTGGGATTGTGGATAATACCGCGGACCCTGCGGTTTGGGATTGTGGGTAATCCCGCGGACCCTGCGGTTTGGGATTGTGGGTAATCCCGCGGACCCTGCGGTTTGGGAATGTGGATAATCCCGCGGACCCTGCGGTTTGGGAATGTGGGTAATCCCGCGGGGACCCTGCGGTTTGGGATTGTGGGAAATCCCGCGGACTCTGCGGTTTGGGATTGTGGGTAATCCCACGGACCCTGCGGTTTGGGATTGTGGGTAATCCCGCGGACCCTGCGGTTTGGGATTGTGGGTAATCCCGCGGACCCTGCGGTTTGGGATTGTGGGTAATCCCGCGGACCCTGCGGTTTGGGATTGTGGATAATCCCGCGGGGACCCTGCGGTTTGGGATTGTGGGTAATCCCGCGGACCCTGCTGTTTGGGATTGTGGGTAATCCCGCGGACCCTGCGGTTTGGGATTGTGGGTAATCCCGCGGACCCTGCGGTTTGGGATTGTGGGTAATCCCGCGGACCCTGCGGTTTGGGATTGTGGGTAATCCCGCGGACCCTGCGGTTTGGGATTGTGGATAATCCCAGGCGGAACCTGCGGTTTGGGATTGTGGGTAATCCCGCGGACCCCGCGGTTTGGGATTGTGGATAATCCCGCGGACCCTGCGGTTTGGGATTGTGGGTAATCCCGCGGTCCCTGCGGTTTGGGAATGTGGGTAATCCCGCGGACCCTGCGGTTTGGGAATGTGGATAATCCCGCGGGGACCCTGCGGTTTGGGAATGTGGATAATCCCGCGGGGACCCTGCGGTTTGGGAATGTGGATAATCCCGCGGACCCTGCGGTTTGGGATTGTGGGTAATCCCGCGGACCCTGCGGTTTGGGATTGTGGGTAATCCCGCGGACCCTGCGGTTTGGGAATGTGGGTAATCCCGCGGGGACCCTGCGGTTTGGGATTGTGGGTAATCCCGCGGACCCTGCGGTTTGGGATTGTGGGTAATCCCGCGGACCCTGCGGTTTGGGATTGTGGGTAATCCCGCGGACCCTGCGGTTTGGGATTGTGGGTAATCCCGCGGACCCTGCGGTTTGGGATTGTGGATAATCCCGCGGACTCTGCGGTTTGGGATTGTGGGTAATCCCGCGGACCCTGCGGTTTGGGAATGTGGGTAATCCCAGGCGGAACCTGCGGTTTGGGATTGTGGATAATCCCGCGGACCCTGCGGTTTGGGATTGTGGATAATCCCGCGGACCCTGCGGTTTGGGATTGTGGGTAATCCCGCGGACCCCGCGGTTTGGGATTGTGGATAATCCCGCGGATCCTGCGGTTTGGGATTGTGGATAATCCCGCGGGGACCCTGCGGTTTGGGATTGTGGGTAATCCCGCGGTCCCTGCGGTTTGGGATTGTGGGTAATCCCGCGGACCCTGCGGTTTGGGAATGTGGGTAATCCCGCAGACCCTGCGGTTTGGGATTGTGGGTAATCCCGCGGACCCAGCGGTTTGGGATTGTGGATAATCCCGTGGGGACCCTGCAGTTTGGGATTGTGGGTAATCCCGCGGACCATGCGGTTTGGGATTGTGGATAATCCCGCGGGGACCCTGCGGTTTGGGATTGTGGGTAATCCTGCGGACCCTGCGGTTTGGGATTGTGGGTAATCCCGCGGACCCTGCGGTTTGGGAATGTGGATAATCCCGCGGACCCTGCGGTTTGGGATTGTGGATAATCCCGCGGACCCTGCGGTTTGGGATTGTGGGTAATCCCGCGGACCCTGCGGTTTGGGATTGTGGGTAATCCCGCGGACCCTGCGGTTTGGGATTGTGGATAATCCCGCGGACCCTGCGGTTTGGGATTGTGGATAATCCCGCGGACCCTGCGGTTTGGGAATGTGGGTAATTCCGCGGACCCTGCGGTTTGGGATTGTGGGTAATCCCGCGGACCCTGCGGTTTGGGATTGTGGGTAATCCCGCGGACCCTGCGGTTTGGGATTGTGGGTAATCCCGCGGACCCTGCGGTTTGGGATTGTGGGTAATCCCGCGGACCCTGCGGTTTGGGATTGTGGATAATCCCGCGGGGACCCTGCGGTTTGGGATTGTGGGTAATCCCGCGGACTCTGCGGTTTGGGATTGTGGGTAATCCCGCGGACCCTGCGGTTTGGGATTGTGGGTAATCCCGCGGACCCTGCGGTTTGGGATTGTGGGTAATCCCGCGGGGACCATGCGGTTTGGGAATGTGGGTAATCCCGCGGACCCTGCGGTTTGGGATTGTGGTAATCCCGCGGACCCTGCGGTTTGGGATTGTGGATAATCCCGCGGACCCTGCGGTTTGGGATTGTGGGTAATCCCGCGGACCCTGCGGTTTGGGATTGTGGATAATCCCAGGCGGACCCTGCGGTTTGGGATTGTGGGTAATCCCGCGGACCCTGCGGTTTGGGATTGTGGATAATCCCAGGCGGACCCTGCGGTTTGGGATTGTGGGTAATCCCACGGACCCTGCGGTTTGGGATTGTGGATAATCCCAGGCGGACCCTGCGGTTTGGGATTGTGGATAATCCCAGGCGGAACCTGCGGTTTGGGATTGTGGGTAATCCCGCGGACCCTGCGGTTTGGGATTGTGGATAATCCCGCGGACCCTGCGTTTTGGGATTGTGGATAATCCCGCGGACCCTGCGGTTTGGGGTTGTGGATAATCCCGCGGACCCTGCGGTTTGGGATTGTGGGTAATCCCGCGGACCCTGCGGTTTGGGATAGTGGGTAATCCCGCGGACCCTGCGGTTTTGAATTGTGGGTAATCCCGCGGACCCTGCGGTTTGGGATTGTGGGTAATCCCGCGGACCCTGCGGTTTGGGATTGTGGGTAATCCCGCGGGGACCCTGCGGTTTGGGATTGTGGGTAATCCCGCGGACCCTGCGGTTTGGGATTGTGGGTAATCCCGCGGACCCTGCGGTTTGGGATTGTGGGTAATCCCGCGGACCCTGCGGTTTGGGATTGTGGGTAATCCCGGGGACCCTGCGGTTTGGGATTGTGGGTAATCCCGCGGGGACCCTGCTGTTTGGGAATGTGGGTAATCCCGCGGACCCTGCGATTTGGGAATGTGGGTAATCCCGCGGACCCTGCGGTTTGGGGTTGTGGATAATCCCGCGGACCCTGCGGTTTGGGAATGTGGATAATCCCGCGGACCCTGCGGTTTGGGATTGTGGGTAATCCCGCGGACCCTGCGGTTTGGGAATGTGGGTAATCCCGCGGACCCTGCGGTTTGGGATTGTGGGTAATCCCGCGGACCCTGCGGTTTGGGATTGTGGGTAATCCCACAGACGCTGCGGTTTGGGATTGTGGGTAATCCCGCGGACCCTGCGGTTTGGGATTGTGGATAATACCGTGGACCCTGTGGTTTGGGATTGTGGGTAATCCCGCGGACCCTGCGGTTTGGGATTGTGGGTAATCCCGCGGGGACCCTGCGGTTTGGGATTGTGGCTAATCCCGCGGACCCTGCGGTTTGGGAATGTGGGTAATCCCGCGGGGACCCTGCGGTTTGGGATTGTGGGTAATCCCGCGGACTCTGCGGTTTGGGATTGTGGGTAATCCCACGGACCCTGCGGTTTGGGATTGTGGGTAATCCCGCGGATCCTGCGGTTTGGGATTGTGGGTAATCCCGCGGACCCTGCGGTTTGGGATTGTGGGTAATCCCGCGGACCCTGCGGTTTGGGAATGTGGATAATCCCGCGGGGACCCTGCGGTTTGGGAATGTGGGTAATCCCGCGGGGACCCTGCGGTTTGGGATTGTGGGTAATCCCGCGGTCCCTGCGGTTTGGGATTGTGGTTAATCCCGCGGGGACCCTGCGGTTTGGGATTGTGGATAATCCCGCGGGGACCCTGCGGTTTGGGATTGTGGGTAATCCCGCGGTCCCTGCGGTTTGGGATTGTGGGTAATCCCGCGGACCCTGCGGTTTGGGAATGTGGGTAATCCCGCAGACCCTGCGGTTTGGGATTGTGGGTAATCCCGCGGACCCTGCGGTTTGTGATTGTGGATAATCCCGTGGGGACCCTGCGGTTTGGGATTGTGGGTAATCCCGCGGACCCTGCGGTTTGGGATTGTGGATAATCCCGCGGGGACCCTGCGGTTTGGGATTGTGGGTAATCCCGCGGACCCTGCGGTTTGGGATTGTGGGTAATCCCGCGGACCCTGCGGTTTGGGAATGTGGATAATCCCGCGGACCCTGCGGTTTGGGATTGTGGGTAATCCCGCGGACCCTGCGGTTTGGGATTGTGGGTAATCCCGCGGACCCTGCGGTTTGGGATTGTGGGTAATCCCGCGGACCCTGCGGTTTGGGATTGTGGGTAATCCCGCGGACCCTGCGGTTTGGGATTGTGGATAATCCCGCGGACCCTGCGGTTTGGGATTGTGGATAATCCCGCGGACCCTGCGGTTTGGGAATGTGGGTAATTCCGCGGACCCTGCGGTTTGGGATTGTGGGTAATCCCGCGGACCCTGCGGTTTGGGATTGTGGGTAATCCCGCGGACCCTGCGGTTTGGGATTGTGGGTAATCCCGCGGACCCTGCGGTTTGGGATTGTGGATAATCCCGCGGGGACCCTGCGGTTTGGGATTGTGGGTAATCCCGCGGACTCTGCGGTTTGGGATTGTGGGTAATCCCGCGGACCCTGCGGTTTGGGATTGTGGGTAATCCCGCGGACCCTGCGGTTTGGGATTGTGGGTAATCCCGCGGGGACCATGCGGTTTGGGAATGTGGGTAATCCCGCGGACCCTGCGGTTTGAGATTGTGGTAATCCCGCGGACCCTGCGGTTTGGGATTGTGGATAATCCCGCGGACCCTGCGGTTTGGGATTGTGGGTAATCCCGCGGACCCTGCGGTTTGGGATTGTGGATAATCCCAGGCGGACCCTGCGGTTTGGGATTGTGGGTAATCCCGCGGACCCTGCGGTTTGGGATTGTGGATAATCCCAGGCGGACCCTGCGGTTTGGGATTGTGGGTAATCCCGCGGACCCTGCGGTTTGGGATTGTGGATAATCCCAGGCGGACACTGCGGTTTGGGATTGTGGATAATCCCAGGCGGAACCTGCGGTTTGGGATTGTGGGTAATCCCGCGGACCCTGCGGTTTGGGATTGTGTATAATCCCGCGGACCCTGCGTTTTGGGATTGTGGATAATCCCGCGGACCCTGCGGTTTGGGATTGTGGATAATCCCGCGGACCCTGCGGTTTGGGATTGTGGGTAATCCCGCGGACCCTGCGGTTTGGGATAGTGGGTAATCCCGCGGACCCTGCGGTTTGGGATTGTGGGTAATCCCGCGGACCCTGCGGTTTGGGATTGTGGGTAATCCCGCGGACCCTGCGGTTTGGGATTGTGGGTAATCCCGCGGGGACCCTGCGGTTTGGGATTGTGGGTAATCCCGCGGACCCTGCGGTTTGGGATTGTGGGTAATCCCGCGGACCCTGCGTTTTGGGATTGTGGGTAATCCCGCGGACCCTGCGGTTTGGGATTGTGGGTAATCCCGGGGACCCTGCGGTTTGGGATTGTGGGTAATCCCGCGGACCCTGCGGTTTGGGGTTGTGGATAATCCCGCGGACCCTGCGGTTTGGGATTGTGGGTAATCCCGCGGACCCTGCGGTTTGGGAATGTGGGTAATCCCGCGGACCCTGCGGTTTGGGAATGTGGATAATCCCGCGGACCCTGCGGTTTGGGATTGTGGGTAATCCCGCGGACCCTGCGGTTTGGGATTGTGGGTAATCCCGCGGACCCTGCGGTTTGGGATTGTGGGTAATCCCGCGGACCCTGCGGTTTGGGATTGTGGGTAATCCCGCGGACCCTGCGGTTTGGGAATGTGGATAATCCCGCGGACCCTGCGGTTTGGGAATGTGGATAATCCCGCGGACCCTGCGGTTTGGGATTGTGGGTAATCCCGCGGGGACACTGCGGTTTGGGATTGTGGGTAATCCCGCGGACCCTGCGGTTTGGGATTGTGGGTAATCCCGCGGACCCTGCGGTTTGGGAATGTGGGTAATCCCGCGGACCCTGCGGTTTGGGATTGTGGGTAATCCCGCGGACCCTGCGGTTTGGGATTGTGGGTAATCCCGCGGACCCTGCGGTTTGGGATTGTGGATAATCCCGCGGACCCTGCGGTTTGGGATTGTGGGTAATCCCGCGGACCCTGCGGTTTGGGATTGTGGGTAATCCCGCGGACCCTGCGGTTTGGGATTGTGGGTAATCCCGCGGACCCTGCGGTTTGGGAATGTGGATAATCCCGCGGACCCTGCGGTTTGGGATTGTGTGTAATCCCGCGGACCCTGCGGTTTGGGATTGTGGATAATCCCGCGGACCCTGCGGATTGGGATTGTGTGTAATCCCGCGGACCCTGCGGTTTGGGATTGTGGGTAATCCCGCGGACCCTGCGGTTTGGGATTGTGGATAATCCCGCGGGGACCCTGCGGTTTGGGATTGTGGGTAATCCCGCGGACCCTGCGGTTTGGGATTGTGGGTAATCCCGCGGGGACCCTGCGGTTTGGGATTGTGGATAATCCCGCGGACCCTGCGGTTTGGGATTGTGGGTAATCCCAGGCGGACCCTGCGGTTTGGGAATGTGGATAATCCCGCGGACCCTGCGGTTTGGGAATGTGGTTAATCCCGCGGACCCTGCGGTTTGGGAATGTGGGTAATCCCGCGGACCCTGCGGTTTGGGAATGTGGATAATCCCGCGGACCCTGCGGTTTGGGAATGTGGATAATCCCGCGGACCCTGCGGTTTGGGAATGTGGGTAATCCCGCGGACCCTGCGGTTTGGGAATGTGGGTAATCCCGCGGACCCTGCGGTTTGGGATTGTGGGTAATCCCGCGGACCCTGCGGTTTGGGATTGTGGGTAATCCCGCGGACCCTGCGGTTTGGGATTGTGGGTAATCCCGCGGACCCTGCGGTTTGGGAATGTGGTTATCTAACACTCTGCTCTTGTTGTCTCTGGCAGGTTCCTGCGGTGCTGGTAACTAGTGTGTCTGCCCTGGTTACTGAGTCGGATCGCCGCTCTCCGGGAGGGTCTCGAGTTGTGTCGGAGGCTGTGCCGATGCGGACAATTCCACCCCCGCCTCCTCACCTCCAGTGGGGCTTTGTGTAAAACTCTGACCTGTCGCCACTTTCACAGGCCGAGGGAAACATTCTCTGTGTTTTTTTAAATATGTTCCTGATAACTTATGATTGTGAGATGTTGGAATAAATTCGACGTGTTTCCCAAAGTGGACCCTCCGCTGCCTCCTCAGTTTATTTTCTGTCGTGTTGGAACAGCCGATGGAAGCGTCGCCGAATCGGACTCTGGCCATTCTGCCCGTCCTGGCTGTACTGGCCTTCTGCTGGGGTAAATCTCCTGGTTAACCCGCCCCCTCCTTCCCCCTGTGACCCCGCACATTCCTCCTTCTCTGAGGAAGGATGTTCTTGCTCTCGAGGGAGAGCAGCGCAGGTTTACCAGACTGATTCCAGGGATGGCGGGACTGTCACATGAGGAGAGATTGACTAGGTTGGGATTGTTCTCGCTGGAGTTCAGAAGAATGAGGGGGGATCTCACAGAGACTATAAAATTCTAACAGGACTGGACAGGGTAGATGCAGTGAAGATGTTCCCGATGGTGGGTGTGTCCAGAACCAGGGGTCACAGTCTGAGGATTCAGGGTAAACCATTTCGGACAGAGATAAGGAGACATTTCTTCACGAGTGGTGAGCCTGTGGAATTCATTACCACGGGAAGTAGTTGAGTCCAAAACATTGTCTGTTTACAAGAAGCAATTAGATAAAGCACTCAGCGCGAAGGGGATCAAAGGCTGCGGGGAGAGAGCAGGATTAGGCTGTTGAGTTGGATGATCAGCCATGATGGTGATGAATGGCGGAGCGGGCTAGAAGGGCCAAAAGGCCTCACCCTGCTCCTATCCTCTATGTATCTATGTTTTGAGACAATGCTCCAATTCACTTCTGAAAGCCTCGATTGAACCTGACAGACTGAAATGAAGCAGCAGAGTAGCACAGTGGTTAGCACTGCTACTTCACAGCTCCAGGGTCCCGGGTTCGATTCCCGGTCTCGGCTCACTGTCTGTGCGGAGTTTGCACGTTCTCTCCATATCTGCGTGGGTTTCCTCCCGCAGTCTAAAGGTGTACAGGTTAGGTGGATTGGCCGTGTTAAATTGTCCCTTAGTGTCCAGGGATGTACAGATTAGGTGGATTGGCCGTGTTAAATTGTCCCTTAGTGTCCAGGGATGTACAGGTTAGGTGGATTGGCCGTGATAAATTGTCCCTTAGTGTCCAGGGATGTACAGGTTAGGTGGATTGGCCGTGATAAATTGTCCCTTGGTGTCCAGGGATGTACAGGTTAAGTGGATTGGCCGTGATAAATTGTCCCTTAGTGTCCAGGGATGTACAGGTTAGGTGGATTGACCGTGATAAATTGTCCCTTAGTGTCCAGGGGTGTACAGGTTAGGTGGATTGGCCGTGTTAAATTGTCCCTTAGTGTCCAGGGATGTGCAGGTTAGGTGGATTGGCCGTGTTAAATTGTCCCTTAGTGTCCAGGGATGTACAGGTTAGGTGGATTGACCGTGATAAATTGTCCCTTAGTGTCCAGGGATGTACAGGTTAGGTGGATTGACCGTGATAAATTGTCCCTTAGTGTCCAGGGATGTACAGGTTAGGTGGATTGGCCGTGATAAATTGTCCCTTAGTGTCCAGGGATGTACAGGTTAGGTGGATTGGCCGTGATAAATTGTCCCTTAGTGTCCAGGGATGTACAGGTTAGGTGGATTGGCCGTGATAAATTGTCCCTTAGTGTCCAGGGATGTACAGGTTAGGTGGATTGGCCGTGATAAATTGTCCCTTAGTGTCCAGGGATGTACAGGTTAGGTAGATTGGCCGTGATAAATTGTCCCTTAGTGTCCAGGGATGTACAGGTTAGGTGGATTGGCCGTGATAAATTGTCCCTTAGTGTCCAGGGATGTACAGGTTAGGTGGATTGGCCGTGTTAAATTGTCCCTTAGTGTCCAGGGATGTACAGGTTAGGTGGATTGGCCGTGATAAATTGTCCCTTAGTGTCCAGGGATGTACAGGTTAGGTGGATTGGCCGTGTTAAATTGTCCCTTAGTGTCCAGGGATGTACAGGTTAGGTGGATTGGCCGTGATAAATTGTCCCTTAATGTCCAGGGATGTACAGGTTAGGTGGATTGGCCGTGTTAAATTGTCCCTTAGTGTCCAGGGATGTACAGGTTAGGTGGATTGGCCGTGTTAAATTGTCCCTTAGTGTCCAGGGATGTGCAGGTTAGGTGGATTGACCGTGATAAATTGTCCCTTAGTGTCCAGGGATGTGCAGGTTAGGTGGATTGACCGTGATAAATTGTCCCTTAGTGTCCAGGGATGTACAGGTTAGGTGGATTGGCCGTGTTAAATTGTCCCTTAGTGTCCAGGGATGTGCAGGTTAGGTGGATTGACCGTGATAAATTGTCCCTTAGTGTCCAGAGATGTACAGGTTAGGTGGATTGGCCATGATAAATTGTCCCTTAGTGTCCAGGGATGTACAGGTTAGGTGGATTGGCCGTGTTAAATTGTCCCTTAGTGTCCAGGGATGTGCAGGTTAGGTGGATTGACCGTGATAAATTGTCCCTTAGTGTCCAGAGATGTACAGGTTAGGTGGATTGGCCATGATAAATTGTCCCTTAGTGTCCAGGGATGTACAGGTTAGGTGGATTGGCCGTGTTAAATTGTCCCTTAGTGTCCAGAGATGTACAGGTTAGGTGGATTGGCCATGATAAATTGTCCCTTAGTGTCCAGGGATGTACAGGTTAGGTGGATTGACCGTGATAAATTGTCCCTTAGTGTCCAGGGATGTGCAGGTTAGGTGGATTGGTCGTGTTAAATTGTCCCTTAGTGTCCAGGGATGTACAGGTTAGGTGGATTGGCCGTGATAAATTGTCCCTTAGTGTCCAGGGATGTGCAGGTTAGGTGGATTGGTCGTGTTAAATTGTCCCTTAGTGTCCAGGGATGTACAGGTTAGGTGGATTGGCCGTGATAAATTGTCCTTTAGTGTCCAGGGATGTGCAGGTTAGGTGGATTGGCCGTGTTAAATTGTCCCTTAGTGTCCAGGGATGTACAGGTTAGGTGGATTGGCCGTGATAAATTGTCCCTTAGTGTCCGGGGATGTACATGTTAGGCGGATTGGCCGTGATAAATTGTCCCTTAGTGTCCAGGGATGTGCAGGTTAGGTGGATTGGCCGTGTTAAATTGTCCCTTAGTGTCCAGGGATGTACAGGTTAGGTGGATTGGCCGTGATAAATTGTCCCTTAGTGTCCAGGGATGTGCAGGTTAGGTGGATTGGCCGTGATAAATTGTCCCTTAGTGTCCAGGGATGTGCAGGTTAGGTGGATTGGCCGTGTTAAATTGTCCCTTAGTGTCCAGGGATGTACAGGTTAGGTGGATTGGCCGTGTTAAATTGTCCCTTAGTGTCCGGGACGTACAGGTTAGGTGGATTGGCCGTGTTAAATTGTCCCTTAGTGTCCAGGGATGTGCAGGTTAGGTGGATTGGCCGTGTTAAATTGTCCCTTAGTGTCCAGGGATGTACAGGTTAGGTGGATTGGCCGTGTTAAATTGCCCCTAAGTGTCCAGGGATGTACAGGTTAGGCGGATTGGCCGTGTTAAATTGTCCCTTAGTGTCCAGGGATGTGCAGGTTAGGTGGATTGGCCGTGTTAAATTGTCCCTTAGTGTCCAGGGATGTACAGGTTAGGTGGATTGGCCGTGATAAATTGTCCTTTAGTGTCCAGGGATGTGCAGGTTAGGTGGATTGGCCGTGTTAAATTGTCCCTTAGTGTCCAGGGATGTACAGGTTAGGTGGATTGGCCGTGATAAATTGTCCCTTAGTGTCCGGGGATGTACATGTTAGGCGGATTGGCCGTGATAAATTGTCCCTTAGTGTCCAGGGATGTGCAGGTTAGGTGGATTGGCCGTGTTAAATTGTCCCTTAGTGTCCAGGGATGTACAGGTTAGGTGGATTGGCCGTGATAAATTGTCCCTTAGTGTCCAGGGATGTGCAGGTTAGGTGGATTGGCCGTGATAAATTGTCCCTTAGTGTCCAGGGATGTGCAGGTTAGGTGGATTGGCCGTGTTAAATTGTCCCTTAGTGTCCAGGGATGTACAGGTTAGGTGGATTGGCCGTGTTAAATTGTCCCTTAGTGTCCAGGGATGTGCAGGTTAGGTGGATTGGCCGTGTTAAATTGTCCCTTAGTGTCCAGGGATGTACAGGTTAGGTGGATTGGCCGTGTTAAATTGTCCCTTAGTGTCCAGGGATGTACAGGTTAGGTGGATTGGCCGTGTTAAATTGTCCCTTAGTGTCCAGGGATGTACAGGTTAGGTGGATTGGCCGTGTTAAATTGCCCCTTAGTGTCCAGGGATGTGCAGGTTAGGTGGATTGGCCGTGTTAAATTGTCCCTTAGTGTCCAGGGATGTACAGGTTAGGTGGATTGGCCGTGTTAAATTGCCCCTTAGTGTCCAGGGATGTGCAGGTTAGGTGGATTGGCCGTGATAAATTGTCCCTTAGTGTCCAGGGATGTACAGGTTAGGTGGATTGGCCGTGTTAAATTGTCCCTTAGTGTCCAGGGATGTACAGGTTAGGCGGATTGACCTTATTGAGGTTAGGTGTGGTTACGGTAATAGGGCAGGGTAGTGGGCCTGGGTCGGGTGCTCTTTCAGAGGGTTGGTGCAGACTCGATGGGCCGAATGGCCTCCTTCTGTACTGTGGGGATTTTCTATGATTCTCTGGGTTGAGCTCAGAAATTAAAAAGGGGACATTCACATTGCTCGGTCTCTACCATAGACCCAGAGTAGCGGAAGGGAGTTGGGAGAGTAAATATACAGCCCAGCCGAGGCCCTTCGGCCCAACAAGCCTGCAGCTACAAAAAGAAACTACTCTAATCCACACCAGTCCCACCCCAGGCCCGGCCTTCCGCGTTCTGACATTTCAAATGCTGATTTAAGTGTTTTTTAAAGTTTGTCGACAGGTTCCTCAGTGAGCACTAATAGGGCAGCAGTCATTGGGGTGTACAACCACCCGAACATCAACTGGGCTAGGAGCAGTGCGAAGGGCTAGGAGGCCACAATAGCCATGAACTGCATTCAAGAGAGATCTTTTAGCCAGAACGTACCGAGCCCAATGAGAGGGAGCTCAATGTGGTGTCTGCGTGGGTTTCCGCACAGTCCAAAGATGTGCAGGTTAGGTGGATTGGCCGTGATAAATTGTCCCTTAGTGTCCTGGGATGTACAGGTTAGGTGGATTGGCCGTGTTAAATTGTCCCTTAGTGTCCAGGGATGTACACGTTAGGTGGATTGACCGTGTTAAATTGTCCCTTAGTGTCCAGGGATGTACAGGTTAGGTGGATTGGCCGTGTTAAATTGTCCCTTAGTGTCCAGGGATGTACAGGTTAGGTGGATTGGCCGTGATAAATTGTCCCTTAGTGTCCAGGGATGTACAGGTTAGGTGGATTGGCCGTGATAAATTGCCCTTAGTGTCCAGGAATGTGCAGGTTAGGTGGATTGGCCGTGATAAATTGCCCTTGGCTAAGGTGGGGTTGCTGGTTTTCGGGGATAGGGAGCTATGGGCTTAAGCGGGGTGCTCTTTCCAAGAGCTGGTGCAGACTCGATGGGCCGAATGGCCTCCTGTTGCACTGTTAACTCTGTGATTCTAACAGGGGCGAGGTGAAGATTAGGAATAATGGATTAACTGTCACACATTGACCAGCGATCGTCAGCACGGTTTAGTTAGGGGAGGATCACGTCTTACCGAATCGAGTTTTCTGAGGAAGGAATAGAGGATTGATAAGGGTGGTGCAGTGGAATGTCGTCTAGATGGATTTCAGCAAGGCATTCGGCAAGGTGCCACATGGCGGGCTGACAGAAAGGTGAGATCTTGACGGGACACAGGGGAAAGTGGCGGGTCGGATCCAACATTGGCTCCTTGACAAGAGGCAGAGAGCGACGGATGTTTTCGCAAATTGAAAACCGTTTCCAGTGGAGTTGCACAGAGCCCAGTGTTGGGGCCCTTGCTGTTTGTTGTCTATGTTAACGATTTGGAAATTTGCAGATGGCACAAAGCTTGGCCGTGTTGTTGATAGCGACGGCGAAACATCTCCGGAATGATATCTGTGGTTTAGTTCCGTGGGAAGAGAATTGGCAGATGGAAATTAATCTGGAGGTAATGGATTTGGGGAATGCTCAATAAACAGGCAGATATTGAGACGGATCGAGGAAGTGAGGGAGCTTGGATCGCATGTCCACAGGTCCGTGAAGGTGACAGGATCGGTGGACAAGGTGGTCACCAAAGCATTTGGAATATTTTCCTTCGATGGGCGAGATTGAACACGAAAGCAGGAATGTGACGATGGGATTGTGTAAAGCTCTGGTTAGGCTGCACATAGGGTTTTGTGCACAGCTCTGGTCACCACATCACAGGGAGGCCATCCTTGCTCCGGGGAGGGAGGGCCGAGGAGATTCACAAGAACGTTGCCAGGGCTGCAGAATTGCAGCAAAGAGGGGAGATTGGAGTGGCTGGGGTTGTTTGGAACAGAGAGGGCTGAGGGGTGACCTGATTGAGGTGTACAAATGCTGCGGGGCCGGGACAGGGGAGACAGCAAAGGCTTATTTCCCCAACTGGAGGGGACAATTACCAGGGGGCACGAGGCGGAAACGCTCAATTCAGCGGCCGACACAGACACGATGGGCTGAATGGCTGCTTTCTTCACTGTCGCGTTTCTTTGGTGCAATGGACATGGGCTGTCGGGGCAGAATGGATTCTTCCACGGGATGTGGGGGGTCGCTGGCTGGTAGGGGGGGGGGGCAGCGTTTAATGCCCTATTGCCCTGTGACCGAGACCCTCGCTCGGCCATTTCAGAGAGGGGCAGTCGACCACGTCGCCGTGGGGTCTGGAGTCACGCGTAGGCCAGACCGGGGTAAGGACGGCAGATTTCCTCCCCTGAAGGGCATTAGTGACCCAGATGAGTTTTTCCGACAATCGACGGTGGTGCGATGAATTTGTGGCCTCCCTGGATTCCCCGTAGCCCCAGGCCGAAATCGGGAGCGGCGGTCAGGCCGAAATCGGGAGCGGCGGTCGGGCAGGGAATGGATTACGGTGCCGGAATTGGGGCAGGGTTTAAGGGCCGTCCCCCAGGCCCCGCCCTGGGCGTCACCGGGAAGCGTGCTCCCACGACGCTCCGCCCCAGCGGTCAGGAACCCAGCGAGCCGGCCGCGGACAGTGTCCAGCGGCTGCCACACCCGTCCGGGATCCGTGCCGCTGGCCGGGGACGGGGGCTAGGGCTGGGGGGGGGGGGTCGTGGTAGGCCGGGGTTGCGGTTCGGGCAAGGCTGGAGCCATGGTTTCCGGCGCTAACCCCTCACCGGAAATCGGTCACACGTTCGAGCCGGTTTTCCTGTCGTGAGACCCCCGCGGATTTTCTGTTCGAGCCGCTAGTTGGCCTCAAGAACGGAGACCCCACCCCCCTTAAACAGATTAACTTGTGATCAATCTTGTTCTAATGAGCCACAGTCAGAGGGGGAAAGCTCTTTAGGCAGAGCTGGGTAGATTCTGGATTAACAAGAGGTGCTGAAAGGTTATCAGGGGGTCGGCAGGAATGTGGGATTGTGGTTACACTCGGAGCAGACATCTTGGGAAGCAGGCCGGAGGGGCCGTCCGCATCCTGGCCCTCCTTGCTCAGTTCACAGGCAGGACTGGGAGGCAGCGATCGCCGTCGGGAATCTGTCTCTCCGCTCCCTCCTCCGCTGTCACCTCGGGAACAATGAGCTGAGTTCCCCTCCGTGGCTGACGGCGTGAGGTAAGCCTTTGTGAAGTGACCCCGAGCCGGGGGGGGGGGGAGGGGGGGGGGGTGGGGGGGGGGGGTGGGGGGGGGGGGGGGGGAGGGGGGGGGGGGGGGGGGGGGAGGGGGGGGAAGTGACCCTGGCGCCAGGGCAGGGCGGCGAGTTTCAGGCAGAGACGCCCAGAGCCTGGTCACAATGGTAGCACTGACCTGAGGGGCCGAGGGGGCCAGACCGTCCTGGCGACAGGCCCCGGCCCGGCTGCAAAGAGGAGCCAGCCCAGTGTCGACGTGCTGTCCGGCCTGAAGGTCGCCAGGCCCCGAGGGAACGGGCCTTTGTTCCTGAAGCTCAGTCGATGGTTAAACAGCTTATTGTGTGTTGGCCTGGGGCCCAACAATGAACAACACACAATGGACCAAGTTTATTTCCCGTCGCTCTCAACAAACACCCCGCTAATAGACAAGAGGAAATAGGAGCAAGGGTTGGCCATTCAGCCCCTCTAATCTGCTCTGAGATCTGCTCTGGAAAAGATTAAATCTACCCCGGGAGTGGTCGGAGGTCAGGGGTGGCCTCTTGCTCAGCTCTACCTTTCCCTGGGGGACGTGTGTGTACTGTCACCGACCTGTGATAGGTTATTGGTGAAGCATTCTCCCCCCCCCCCCCCCCCCAGTTGCCGAGACCCACACTGATAAAACATAGAACATAGAACATTTGTTTCTACAAATACATAAAACAAAAAAAGAGTGGCTAAGGTAAATATTGGTCCTTTAGAGGATGAGAAGGGAGATTTAATAATGGGAGATGAGGAAATGGCTGAGGAACTGAACAGGTTTTTTGGGTCGGTCTTCACAGTGGAAGACACAAATAACATGCCAGTGACTGATGGAAATGAGGCTATGACAGGTGAGGACCTTGAGAGGATTGTTATCACCAAGGAGGTAGTGATGGGCAAGCTAATGGGGTTAAAGGTAGACAAGTCTCCTGGACCTGATGGAATGCATCCCAGAGTGCTAAAAGAGATGGCTAGGGAAATTGCAAATGCACTAGTGATAATTTACCAAAATTCACTCGACTCTGGGGTGGTCCCGGCGGATTGGAAATTAGCAAACGTGACACCACTGTTTAAAAAAGGAGGTGGGCAGAAACTGGGTAATTATAGGCCAGTGAGCTTAACTTCGGTAGTAGGGAAGATGCTGGAATCTATCATCAAGGAAGAAATAGTGAGGCATCGGGATGGAAATTGTCCCATTGGGCAGACGCAGCATGGGTTCATAAAGGGCAGGTCGTGCCTAACTAATTTAGTGGAATTTTTTGAGGACATTAACAGTGCGGTAGATAACGGGGAGCTAATGGATGTGGTATATCTGGATTTCCAGAAAGCCTTTGACAAGGTGCCACACAAAAGGTTGCTGCATAAGATAAAGATGCATGGCATTAAGGGGAAAGTAGTAGCATGGATAGAGGATTGGTTAATTAATAGAAAGCAAAGAGTGGGGATTAATGGGTGTTTCTCTGGTTGGCAATCAGTAGCTAGTGGTGTCCCTCAGGGATCAGTGTTGGGCCCACAACTGTTCACAATTTACATAGATGATTTGGAGTTGGGGACCAAGGGCAATGTGTCCAAGTTTGCAGACGACACTAAGATAAGTGGTAAAGCAAAAAGTGCAGAGGATACTGGAAGTCTGCAGAGGGGTTTGGATAGGCTAAGTGAATGGGCTAGGGTCTGGCAGATGGAATACAATGTTGACAAATGTGAGGTTATCCATTTTGGTAGGAATAACAGCAAAAGGGATTATTATTTAAATGATAAAATGTTAAAACATGCTGCTGTGCAGAGAGACCTGGGTGTGCTAGTGCATGTGTCGCAAAAAGTTGGTTTTCAGGTGCAACAGGTGATTAAGAAGGCAAATGGAATTTTGTCCTTCATTGCTAGAGGGATAGGGTTTAAGACTAGGGAGGTTATGCTGCAATTGTATAAGGTGTTAGTGAGGCCACACCTGGAGTATTGGGTTCAGTTTTGGTCTCCTTACTTGAGTAAGGACGTACTGGCACTGGAGGGTGTGCAGAGGAGATTCACTAGGTTAATCCCAGAGCTGAAGGGGTTGGATTACGAGGAGAGGTTGAGTAGACTGGGACTGTACTCGTTGGAATTTAGAAGGATGCGGGGGGGATCTTATAGAAACATATAAAATTATGAAGGGAATAGATAGGATAGATGCGGGCAGGTTGTTTCCACTGGCGGGTGAAAGCAGAACTAGGGGGCGTAGCCTCAAAATAAGGGGAAGTAGATTTAAGACTGAGTTTAGGAGGAACCTCTTCACCCAAAGGGTTGTGAATCTATGGAATTCCTTGCCCAGTGAAGCAGTAGAGGCTCCTTCATTAAATGTTTTTAAGATAAAGATAGATAGTTTTTTGAAGAATAAAGGGATTAAGGGTTATGGTGTTCGGGCCGGAAAGTGGAGCTGAGTCCACAAAAGATCAGCCATGATCTCATTGAATGGTGGAGCAGGCTCGAGGGGCCAGGTGGCCTACTCCTGCTCCTAGTTCTTATGTTCTTATACAGTGCAAAAGGAGACCATTCGGCCCATCGAGTCTGCACCGATCCACTTAAGGCCTCACTTCCACCCTAACCCCGTAACCCAATAACCCCCCCTAACCTTTTTGGACACTAAGGGGCAATTTATCATGGCCAATCCACCTAACCTGCACATCTTCCGGGACTTGTGGGAGGAAACCGGAGCACCCGGAGGAAACCCACGCAGACACGGGGAGAACGTGCAGACTCCGCACAGACAGTGACCCGGCCGGGAATCGAACCTGGGACCCTGGAGCTGTGAGGTAGCTGTACCTTCCTCACCCTCTGCAGGACCCTCACATCCTTCCCACAGTGTGGTGACCAGCACTTTCTTGCACTTGCACTGAAGGAGCGGATCCCTCAGTAAACGCAGGGGAGAAACTGATCCAATTCCATTTATCCGTTCCTCCGCATCAAGGTGGACCTCAGCGTGACAGGTAGAGAGTTTACATAGGAGCTGTCAATGATAGCCGAAGCTTCAGATTCTCACGGAACAATGGAAAATAATTCCAAAACCAAATTCACAATCCAACAAGGTGATCCTTCGGATGTTTGTCACGGGCACAGTGCAGGCCGTACTCAACTCGTCCATGCCTGCACAACCCGAAACGTGATGTCTACCGCTGTGACAGGGGCAGCACTTACGTGAGCAACCCAGAGTGTGCCAGTGGGCTGCACCAACCCCCAATCTATGCTCAGTTGAGCTCGTCGTGCTCGAAGTGACACACCTCCGCTCATTCTCTGCAAACAGGCCTTGCGCCTTTTTTTGAATGACTGGGGCAGCTTGGGGAGTCTATTGCTCCCCTTTGCGTTGCGCCATGGCGATGCTTCCTCCGCCAATCGGAGTCGGCCTGCCAGCCAATCTGCCCCCTTTTCTCCTGCAGGATAAGTTAAGGACTTGTTTAGCACAGTGGACTAAATGCAGATCAAAGCCAGCAGCGCGGGTTCGATTCCCGTACCAGCCTCCCCGAACAGGCGCCGGAATGTGGCGACTAGGGGCTTTTCACGGCCACTTCATTGAAGCCTACTTGTGACAATAAGCGATTTTCATTTCATTTCAAACCATTTTCAGTTTGAAATTTGGTGTTCCTGCTTTTGTCCTGATGAGTGGCAGAGGAAAAAACTTCAGCAACACGGGCGTCATTCTCCGACCCCCCGCCGGGTCAGAGAATGGCCGTTGGCCGCCGTGAATCCCGCCCCCGCCGGTTGCCGAAGTCTCCGGTACCGGAGATTGGGCGGGGTCGGGAATCGGGCCGCGCCGGTTGGCGGGACCCCCTGCTCAATTCTCCGGCCCGGATGGGCCGAAGTCCCGCCCAGAAATTGCCTGTCCCACCGGCGTAAATCAAACCTGGTATTTACCGGCGGGACCAGGCGGCGCGGGCGGGCTCCGGGGTCCTGGGGGGGGCGCGGGGCGATCTGACCCCGGGGGGTGCTCCCACGGTGGCCTGGCCCGCGATCGGGGCCCACCGATCCGCGGGCGGGCCTGTGCCGTGGGGGCACTCTTTCCCTTCCGCCTCCGCTACGGCCTCCACCATGGCGGAGGCGGAAGAGACTCTCCCCACTGCGCATGCGCGGGAAACTGACAGCGGCCGCTGACGCTCCCGCGCATGCGCCGCATTTCCGCGCCAGCTGGCGGGGCGGAAATCCCTCCGGCGTCGGCCTAGCCCCTCAATGTTGGGGCTCGGCCCCCAAAGATGCGGAGCATTCCGCACCTTTGAGCCGGCGCGATGCCCGTCTGATTGGCGCCGTCTTTGGCGCCAGTCGGCGGACATTGCGCCGTTGGGGGAGAATTTCGACCCACGTCTCTCTCTCTCTCTCTCTTTTCAGCAATAGTTCCCAAAGTACCGAGAAGTGAAAAGTCCCAGGTAGAAGAGGAGGGGCCAGTCAGCCCCTCAAGCCTGTTTCTGTTGTTCTTGCACGGGGAGCATCTGGAACTTTCTACGTCAAAAAGCTGCTTGGGGTGGGGGGGGGGGGGGGAGAGGGGGGAGGGGGAGGGGAGGGGAAGGGGAGGGGAGGGGCGGGGGAGGGGATTGAGGGGGAGGGGAGGGGAGAGGGGAGGCGAGGGGAGGGGCAGGGGAGGGAATGGAGGGGGGAGGGGAGGGGGTCAATTAGAAATTGTAACATCGAGACTGCTCATGTTTTTTTGTTGGGTTGGGGGTATCCAGGGTTGGGTTAGGGGTATCCAGGGTTGGGTTAGGGGTATCCAGGGTTGGGGGTATCCAGGGTTGGGGGTATCCAGGGTTGGGTTAGGGGTATCCAGGGTTGGGTTGGGGGTATCCAGGGTTGGGTTGGGGGTATCCAGGGTTGGGTTGGGGGTATCCAGGGTTGGGTTAGGGGTATCCAGGGTTGGGTTAGGGGTATCCAGGGTTGGGTTAGGGGTATCCAGGGTTGGGTTAGGGGTATCCAGGGTAGGGTTAGGGGTATCCAGGGTTGGGTTGGGGGTATCCAGGGTTGGGTTAGGGGTATCCAGGGTTGGGTTAGGGGTATCCAGGGTTGGGTTGGGGGTATCCAGGGTTGGGTTAGGGGTATCCAGGGTAGGGTTAGGGGTATCCAGGGTTGGGTTGGGGGTATCCAGGGTTGGGTTGGGGGTATCCAGGGTTGGGTTAGGGGTATCCAGGGTTGGGTTAGGGGTATTAAGGGTTGGGTTAGGGGTATCCAGGGTTGGGTTGGGGGTATCCAGGGTTGGGTTGGGGGTATCCAGGGTTGGGTTGGGGGTATCCAGGGTTGGGTTAGGGGTATCCAGGGTTGGGTTAGGGTTATCCAGGGTTGGGTTGGGGGTATCCAGGGTTGGGTTAGGGGTATCCAGGGTTGGGTTGGGGGTATCCAGGGTTGGGTTAGGGGTATCCAGGGTTGGGTTGGGGGTATCCAGGGTTGGGTTGGGGTAGCCAGGGTTGGGTTAGGGGTTATCCAGGGTTGGGTTGGGGGTATCCAGGGTTGGGTTGGGGGTATCCAGGGTTGGGTTAGGGGTATCCAGGGTTGGGTTAGGGGTATTAAGGGTTGGGTTAGGGTTATCCAGGGTTGGGTTGGGGGTATCCAGGGTTGGGTTGGGGATATCCAGGGTTGGGTTGGGGGTATCCAGGGTTGGGTTGGGGGTATCCAGGGCTGGGTTAGGGGTATCCAGGGTTGGGTTAGGGGTATTAAGGGTTGGGTTAGGGGTATCCAGGGTTGGGTTGGGGGTATCCAGGGTTGGGTTGGGGGTATCCAGGGTTGGGTTAGGGGTATCCAGGGTTGGGTTAGGGGTATCCAGGGTTGGGTTGGGGGTATCCAGGGTTGGGTTAGGGGTATCCAGGGTAGGGTTAGGGGTATCCAGGGTTGGGTTGGGGGTATCCAGGGTTGGGTTGGGGGTATCCAGGGTTGGGTTAGGGGTATCCAGGGTTGGGTTGGGGGTATCCAGGGTTGGGTTGGGGGTATCCAGGGTTGGGTTGGGGGTATCCAGGGTTGGGTTAGGGGTATCCAGGGTTGGGTTAGGGGTATCCAGGGTAGGGTTAGGGGTATCCAGGGTTGGGTTAGGGGTATCCAGGGTTGGGTTAGGGGTATCCAGGGTTGGGTTGGGGGTATCCAGGGTTGGGTTAGGGGTATCCAGGGTTGGGTTGGGGGTATCCAGGGTTGGGTTGGGGGTATTAAGGGTTGGGTTAGGGGTATCCAGGGTTGGGTTGGGGGTATTAAGGGTTGGGTTAGGGGTATCCAGGGTTGGGTTAGGGGTATCCAGGGTTGGGTTAGGGGTATCCAGGGTTGGGTTAGGGGTAGCCAAGGTTGGGTTAGGGGTATTAAGGGTTGGGTTGGGGGTATCCAGGGTTGGGTTAGGGGTAGCCAAGGTTGGGTTAGGGGTATTAAGGGTTGGGTTGGGGGTATCCAGGGTTGGGTTAGGGGTAGCCAGGGTTGGGTTAGGGGTATTAAGGGTTGGGTTGGGGTATCCAGGGTTGGGTTAGGGGTATCCAGGGTTGGGTTAGGGGTATCCAGGGTTGGGTTGGGGGTATCCAGGGTTGGGTTAGGGGTATCCAGGGTTGGGTTAGGGGTATCCAGAGTTGGGTTAGGGGTATCCAAGGTTGGGTTAGGGGTATCCAAGGTTGGGTTAGGGGTATCCAGGGTTGGGTTGGGGGTATCCAGGGTTGGGTTGGGGGTATCCAGGGTTGGGTTAGGGGTATCCAGGGTTGGGTTAGGGGTATCCAGGGTTGGGTTGGGATATCCAGGGTTGGGTTAGGGGTATCCAGGGTTGGGTTGGGGGTATCCAGGGTTGGGTTAGGGGTATCCAGAGTTGGGTTAGGGGTATCCAAGGTTGGGTTAGGGGTATTAAGGGTTGGGTTAGGGGTATTCAGGGTTGGGTTAGGGGTATTCAGGGTTGGGTTAGGGGTATCCAGGGTTGGGTTAGGGGTAGCCAAGGTTGGGTTAGGGGTATTAAGGGTTGGGTTGGGGGTATCCAGGGTTGGGTTAGGGGTAGCCAAGGTTGGGTTAGGGGTATTAACGGTTGGGTTAGGGGTAGCCAGGGTTGGGTTGGGGGTATCCAAGGTTGGGTTAGGGGTATCCAGGGTTGGGTTAGGGGTATCCAGGGTTGGGTTGGGGGTATCCAGGGTTGGGTTAGGGGTATCCAGGGTTGTGTTAGGGGTATCCAGGGTTGGGTTAGGGGTATCCAGGGTTGGGTTGGGGGTATCCAGGGTTGGGTTGGGGGTATCCAGGGTTGGGTTGGGGGTATCCAGGGTTGGGTTGGGGGTATCCAGGGTTGGGTTGGGGGTATCCAGGGTTGGGTTGGGGTATCCAGAGTTGGGTTGGGGGTATCCAGGGTTGGGTTAGGGGTATCCAGGGTTGGGTTGGGGGTATCCAGGGTTGGGTTGGGGGTATTCAGGGTTGGGTTAGGGGTATTAAGGGTTGGGTTGGGGGTATTCAGGGTTGGGTTAGGGGTATTAAGGGTTGGGTTGGGGGTATCCAGGGTTGGGTTAGGGGTATCCAGGGTTGGGTTAGGGGTATCCAGGGTTGGGTTAGGGGTATCCAGGGTTGGGTTGGGGGTATCCAGGGTTGGGTTGGGGGTATCCAGGGTTGGGTTAGGGGTATCCAGGGTTGGGTTAGGGGTATCCAGGGTTGGGTTGGGGGTATCCAGGGTTGGGTTAGGGGTATCCAGGGTTGGGTTAGGGGTATCCAGGGTTGGGTTGGGGGTATTAAGGGTTGGGTTAGGGGTATCCAGGGTTGGGTTAGGGGTATCCAGGGTTGGGTTGGGGGTATCCAGGGTTGGGTTGGGGGTATCCAGGGTTGGGTTGGGGGTATCCAGGGTTGGGTTAGGGGTATCCAGGGTTGGGTTAGGGGTATCCAGGGTTGGGTTGGGGGTATCCAGGGTTGGGTTGGGGGTATCCAGGGTTGGGTTGGGGTATCCAGGGTTGGGTTAGGGGTATCCAGGGTTGGGTTGGGGGTATCCAGGGTTGGGTTAGGGGTATCCAGGGTTGGGTTGGGGGTATTAAGGGTTGGGTTGGGGGTATCCAGGGTTGGGTTGGGATATCCAGGGTTGGGGGTATCCAGGGTTGGGTTAGGGGTATCCAGGGTTGGGTTAGGGGTATCCAGGGTTGGGTTAGGGGTATCCAGGGTTGGGTTAGGGGTAGCCAGGGTTGGGTTGGGGGTATCCAGGGTTGGGTTGGGGGTATCCAGGGTTGGGTTGGGGTTATCCAGGGTTGGGTTGGGGTTATCCAGGGTTGGGTTAGGGGTAGCCAGGGTTGGGTTGGGGGTATCCAGGGTTGGGTTAGGGGTATCCAGGGTTGGGTTAGGGGTATCCAGGGTTGGGTTGGGGGTATCCAGGGTTGGGTTGGGGGTATCCAGGGTTGGGTTAGGGGTATCCAGGGTTGGGTTGGGGGTATCCAGGGTTGGGTTGGGGGTATCCAGGGTTGGGTTAGGGGTAGCCAGGGTTGGGTTGGGGGTATCCAGGGTTGGGTTGGGGGTATCCAGGGTTGGGTTAGGGGTATCCAGGGTTGGGTTGGGGTATCCATGGTTGGGTTGGGGGTATCCAGGGTTGGGTTGGGGTATCCAGGGTTGGGTTGGGGGTATCCAGGGTTGGGTTAGGGGTATCCAGGGTTGCAGAGGCAGGACGTGTTCACAGAGTTAGGGTATGGATCAGCCATGGTTTTGTGGGTGGTGGTTTCTGTTCGAGGAGCTGGAGCGACTCCCAGCGTCCCTGTGTTCGCTGTGAAGTTGGCCACGAGGCACCCAGCCTCCCCCACCTCCCCCAGACTCCATCGGGAGGGAGAACACATTCCCAGCATTCCCAGCACAACCACTATCCAATGGGGAACATCGCGATCAGCCGACTGAATGATTGGTCAATGAGGTAGGCGTTAAGGAGCGTCGCCGAGGAGGATTGTGAGGATGGACAGGTTCTGGGAGTGAATTCCCCAGCTCGGGGGCAGGCATTTGTTTCAGGGACCCTCGACTTTGAGGTCGGTCGGTCATCGCGGAACCAATGGTGACATCGGGTTGGGAGTCACAGAATCCCAACAATGCAGAAGGAGGCCATTCGGCCCATGGAGTCCATACCGACCCTCTGAAAGAGCGCCCTACCCAGGCCCACTCCCCTACCCTCTAACCTGCACATCTGTGGACTGTGGGAGGAAACCCACGCACACACGGGGAGACACAGGCAGTCACCCGAGGCCGGGATTGAACCTGGGTCCCTGGCGCCATGAAGCAGCAGCGCTAACCACCGCGCCAGCCACCATAGCAGCACGGCAGCACAGTGGTTAGCACGGTTGCTTCACAGCGCCATGGTCCCGGGTTCGATTCCGGCTTGGGTCACTGTCTGTGCGGAGTCTGCACGTCCTCCCCGTGTGTGCGTGGGTTTCCTCCGGGCGCTCCGGTTTCCTCCCACAGTCCAAAGATGTGCAGGTTAGGTGGATTGGCCATGATAAATTGCCTTAGTGTTCAAAAAATGTTAAGTGGGGGCTACGGGGTTATGGGGATGGGGTGGAGGTGTTGACCTTGGGTAAGGTGCTCCTTCCAAGGGCCGGTGCAGACTCGATGGGCCGAATGGCCTCCTTCTGCACTGTAAATTCTATGATAAATTCGACACCAAGTTGATTAATCAAATTGGCAGGATTTCAGCAATCAGAACTCCCCGTGTTACTCGCACTGTCAGTGTTTGGGTTGACAGACCCATTGAAGTTAGACTTTCAGAAGGAGGCCTTCTGATGCTCTGCTTTCCAATGTTTCCTGGGGGTTTGGTGCAAGTTGAATAGTTTGATTGGCACAGAGGGGCCTGTGTTCTGGGAGAAAGGGATACAACTGACTCTCCCTCAGACGTAACATCAAAGCTGACAGGTGCAGAATGGGCTGTGGTTATTCAGAACGATCGATGGGGTTTGCACTGACTCCACACTGCCCTCGGAGGTCACATCCCTGTCAAACAAAAATCTGCCGGCACTTTGTGGAGGAGGCCCCAGTCTTCAGGCGCCTCCCTCTTATCAGAGAGCGGGTTTAAGCTACGATCAAAGCAGAGAGTTAGAAGCGAATAGCGAGCAGGGACGGCGAACAAAGCTTGATTCCTGCTCCGTCTTGCCAGAGACTCTGAAGGAAGTCACTAACCATCAGAGAGCACAGATTGTTCGCAGGATTCGCCAAGCCTTTGTGAGTGAAGTTTGCACTTAACAATCCACCACTGGGATCGTTTAAACAGACTGTTGCTTTGGCAGGACGTAGTAACGATAAACCCACCAGTCTACGTCCCCCACCTACGTTAAAGACTTGCCCTTCCACAGAACGTCATCTGCTATTCAACACTTTTGTGGGGGGGGTCTTGGGGTTGTGATAGGCACTATACAAATGCAGGTCGATCTTCACAAACGAGGGCTGTGAACTCGACGTTGCACCGCCTGCATTGTTACTCTCCCACCAGATGGGGGCATCGCTGGTTAAACCACATTTATTGTATCATAATCTTTATTATTGTCACAAGTAGGTTTACATTAACGTTGCAATGAAGTTACTGTGAAAAGCCCCTAGTCGCCACACTCCGCCGCCTGTTCGGGTACACAGAGGGAGAATTCAGAATGTCCAATTCACCTAACATCACGTCTTTCGGGATTCGTGGGAGGAAACCTGAGCACCCGGAGGAAACCCACGCAGACACGGGGAGGACGTGCAGACTCCGCACAGACAGTGACCCAAGCCGGGAATCGAACCCGGGACCCTGGCGCTGTGAAGCAGCAGTGCTAACCACTGTGCCACCGTGCCGTCCATCCCTAGTTGCCCCTTGACAAGGTGGTGCTGAGCTGCCGACTTGAAGCCGCTGCGGTCCCTGAGGTGTAGGCACACCCACCGTGCTGTTAGGGAGGGAGCTCCAGGATTTTGACCCAGCGACACTGAAGGCTGATATATTTCCCAGTCAGGGAGGCAGCACTTACTCAGGACTGTGCCCTGTATAAATATGCGTGAGGGCTCGTAGTATTAATAAGCAGTTGTCGTTGAACCGTACAAGCCCCCAGATCTCTCCCCGTTGCAACAGTCGGCCTCACAGTAAGGATTTGGAAGGTGTTTAGTTGAGTATGTATTGTGTGTTCCCTCACGGCCGGGAGTCAGGCCGTCTCAGGGCCTTGTCCGGGTGGGGGTGGGGGTGGCATCTGAAGATTTGCTTGCCTTCATTGGAGTATAAAAACTGGCAAGTCAGGCTACAGCTGTATAGAACATCGGTTAGGCCGCACTTGGAGTATAGTGTTCAATTCTGGTCGCCACACTACCAGAAGGATGTGGAGGCTTTGGAACGGGTGCAGAAGAGATTTACCAGAATGTTGCCCGGTCTGGAGGGTGTTAGCTATGTGAATAGACTCGGACTGTTTTCATTAGAATGACGGAGGTTGAGGGGCGACCTGATAGAGGTCGACAAGATTATGAGGGGCATGGACAGAGTGGATGGGCAGGCACTCTTTCCCAGGGTGGAGGGGTCAGTCACCAGGGGGCGTAGGTTAAAGGTACGTGGGGCAAAGTTTAGAGGAGATGTGCGAGGCAGGTTTTTTACACAGAGGGTGGTGAGTGTCTGGAACGCGTTGCCAGGGGAGGTTGTGGAGCAGATACATTAACGGTGTTCAAAAGGCATCTTGACAAGGACATGGATAGGATGGGTATAGAGGGATACGGCACAAGGAAGTGCTGAGGGTTTTGGCCAAGGGTGGTATCATGGCCGGTACAGGCTTGGAGGGCCGAAGGGCCTGTTCCTGGGCTGGATCGTTCTTTGTTCTTTATTTGACGGCCAACGATCGATCATTTCGCCAACTGACAATGGAGGAATTCGCAAAAAAGAAGAGAGAGAGAAGGGGGGGGGGGTATCCCACAAATTCTAAAGCTTCAGGAAGAAAATGTGGTTTGATTGGAAGATGGGGTGGTTGGTTAGATTTGAGAGTGGCCTCTCGGTTCCACTGACTGAGCTCCCGGTGAGGCAGGAACTGCCCTCTCGAAGCCCCCACGACGTTATCATGATATACAGACAGGCACAGACAGGCAGCTAATGAACACAGAGACCAGGACAGGACCAATCAGCAGGCAGGGCACTCAGGGGTGGTATCTCACTATAAAAGGCACGAGGCACTCACACGCCACCTCTTTCCACTGATGAACATCTACAGAGTGGGTCAGGGTGTATGTACAGTATCACCCCTCCAGCCCGTGGCTAAGAGCTAGTCTGGTTCAGTCAGACAGAGTAACCACACTTAGGTTAGCAGAGAGTCGAACTCACAGAGAATTGAGCTAACTGTGCTACTGGTTCAATAAATCAGATTGAACTAACTTCAAGGTCTGGAGTATCTTTTAGTTAAAGCTGCACCCAGTTGCAGCCTGTGTTATCCCAGAGTACATAACACGACACGGGCCAGGTAAACGGGTCGCCGCTCACTCCTGGGACAGAGCGCCCGTCCCTCGTCGCCGGGCAGACTTCCCGTCTCACCCCCCAGGCTCAAACGGTTGTCTTGCCACCTCCTGATACCTTGACTCACGAGGCCGCCAGCCAGGCTTCCATCCCGCCCATCAAGGCACCGTCGTCCCCACCCCCCCCTCTCCGGCGGTCGACGAGGATCAGACGCAAGCCCCAGAGACCGGACTGATGAACATTTGTTCTGTTTGCTATGTTCTGTTTTCTCACATTAGACAGCTGCCTTCACATGTTAATACGTTCACATACGCTTGTAAACATGTTAATATCTGCCACCACGTGTAAGTACGTTCCCATACGCCAACAAAAAGGGGGGATGTCATGATATGCAGACACACACATAATGATATACAGACAGACACAGACAGGCAGCTAATGGACACAGAGAACAGGACAGGACCAATCAGCAGGCAGGACACTCGGGGGTGGTATCTCACTATAAAAGGCACGAGGCACTCACACTCCACCTCTTTCCACTGATGAACATCTACAGAGTGAGTCAGGGTGTATGTACAGTATCACCCCTCCAGCCCGTGGCTAAGAGCTAGTCTGGTTCAGTCAGACAGAGTAACCACACTTAGGTTAGCAGAGAGTCGAACTCACAGAGAACTGAGCTAACTGTGCTCCTGGTTCAATAAATCAGATTGAACTAACTTCAAGGTCTGGAGTATCTTTTGGTTAAAGCTGCATCCAGTTGCAGCCTGTGTTATCCCAGAGCACATAACACGACATGCTACCAGGAGACTGCTGAATCTCGGTGGTTTACCTCAGTCCGTTCCGTGACGCCCAGCGAATGTATCCCGGCACCATGGGGAAGATTCAGGCTCCTCACCAGCTCAGGACCTCCGGCAATCTCAGTGCCAACTGGCGGACATTCAAGCAAAAGTTTCTGCTGTACATCGCAGCCTCAGACCTCGAGGGTGTGTCTGATGCAAGGAAGATCGCGCTTCTCCTCTCGACAGCGGGGGATCAAGCCATCCAACTCTTCAACTCTTTTCACTTCACCGAAGGCCAGGACAAGACAAAGTTTCAGACCATCCTGGACAAGTTTGACAGTCACTGTGAAGTGGACACCAATGAAATCTTCGAGCGCTACATATTCAAACAGCGCCCACAAGGTAAAGATGAATCTTTCAACTCCTTCTTAACTAACCTCCGCCTGCTAGCGCTGTCCTGCAACTTTGGTGATATTGCTGGCTCCATGATCAGAGACCAAATCGTGTTTGGAGTTCACTCTGATCCTCTGAGAGAGCAGCTACTGAAAATCAAGCACATGACCCTGCCAGTCGCGATTGAAACATGCACAATGCGTGAGCACGCCAGAAATCGCTCTGCCCAGTACAAACCGGCTGAAAATGAGAGTGTGCAGGCCCTCTCCCGGATGCAGCGCCTCAGCATTGAAGACAGCGACCATCTTGCGCACTTTTCCCGGGGCCCCACGCATGCGCAATGCGAACAGGATAACGAAGCAGCCGACATCCGCACTGCGCATGTGCGATGATGCGCGGAGCGTCAGGACGCCGACGTCATGACGTGCTCGATCTGCGGCAACACCCACTTAAAGAAACACTGCCCAGCAAGAGGCAGGCGATGTTTAAACTGCGGGAAGCCCGGACACTGTGCAGCCTTGTGCAGGTTTGCACCGCCAGTCAGGGGCCATCGCTCCCAATTCCGACGATGGTGCGTCCAGAATGTGCAACAACGATTACAGGATTCTGATCCTGGCAGTACAACGGATCCAGAGGACGAATGCCTGGACTCCGCCTCCTGTGTGGGCACCATTACCACACGTGAACATGCCACACCTAACTCATCTCGCATTCAGTCCATCCTCGCTGGGGATTCGGAGGACAAATGGCGTGCGGTGATGCAGGTCAACACTGCTCCATCCAGTCCAAGCTGGACACAGGTGCTTCTGCCGACCTCCTCTCACAGGCAGACTCCAAACGCATCAAGAAGCCCCCCAAGGTCCTTCCAGCAGCCTGCAGGCTCCTGGGCTACAACGGAAATGCCATCACGGCACTGGGATCCTGCCATCTGCTCGTCTCCAACCGGAGCACCCATGCACGGTTACGTTTTGAAATTGTCAAGCCAGTTAGGGCGTCCCGACTTGGCGCGCAGGCCTGCGAGCAGCTGAACCTCCTGCAGCGGGTTTACACAGCGACATCCTCCAATGTGGATCTTCAGGCCGGCATTGACGACAACCTCGCTCAGTATCCGGATGTGTTCGAGGGGATGGGCACGCTGCCATATCGAGACAAGATTCTGCTCCGACCTGATGCCAAGCCAGTGGTCCACGCACCACGCCGGGTCCCGGCTCCGCTGAGGGAGCGCCTGAAGGAACAGCTCGAGGAGCGGCAGCAAGGTAACCGCACCGACTGACTGGGTCAGCTCGATGGTGTGCGTAAAGAAGCCTGCGGGAGATCTGCGCATCTGCATTGATCCCAAGGATCTCAATAAGGATATAATGGGTGAACACTACCGCATCCCGAAGCGGGAGGAACTCACCAGTGAGATGGCACACGCACGGAATTTTTACCAAGTTAGATGCGTCACATGGATTTTGGCAAATCCAGCGGGATGAGTCCAGCTGAAGGCTCTGAACCTTCAACACACCGTTTGGCAGATACTGCTATAACCGTATGCCGTTTGGCATCGTCTCGGCATCGGAGATCTTCCATCGCATCATGGTGCAGATGATGGACGGCATTGAATGGCTTCATGTGTTCCTGGACGACATCATCATATGGTCCACGACCCCTGAGGAGCATGTTTGCCGTCTCTGATTTGTTATGTTGTAGGTGTAACATAAGCGGCTTCCTTGTGGTGCACTTGACAAAGGAAGGTTCAGACGTGGAGATAACTTCAACACGTTTATTAAACTATTTACACTTCTATTACTCGGGTTCGACACGACTGCTAATCCTACTATAACTACCCAGACTGACTAACCAGTTGCTGCAATCCACGTGGTGGGAGTGATATTGAATCAATCCCGTGTCTGTACTCACTGACTGTCTCCACTGGAAAGAGGCAGATCATGTGTGTGGTGTCCTTTATATATGGGTTGGTGTAATGTCCCCCTGTGGTCGTGTCACCTCTGTGTGTATCGTGAATGTCTATTGGTTGTGTCCTATCTAACTGATCTATTGGTTGAGTGTGTTTGTGTGTGATGTCTCTTGTGCTCCCTCTAGTGTCCAGCTAGCCTACATGCATTTACATTGATGCACATCACCCATCCCCCCTTTTTTATATGTTACATATTTTCTGCACACTGAGAAAATTGAACAAAGAACAGGTAGATAAGGTGAGGTATACACAAGTCACAGGAACAGTGATTAAACAATAAGTTCAAATAATTTGTGTGAGTCCAAAAACCATCAATCATCATGGTCAAATGTCTCTCTTGGTTATGAACGCCATCAACGTCCCTGTTCCACAGGAACCAAGAAGTGGTTAAATCACTTCGCTGTCTGATTTGGAGTCCCTTTCTTTTTCCGATGTTTGTGATGGTGCTGTCGGGTGGCATCTTGTAGCTGATACGGTGTTGACGTTGAAGAGATACCATCAACTGTATCATTCGAGGTCATGAATGTGCCATATGTTGAAGTTGGATAAGACTGTACATACTGGTTCTGGCCACGTGCTGTGCTGGAAGGGTGATCCTGCTGAGAACCGTTGAAGCTTGTCGAATTGGAAACAGAATTGCTGCTCGCATAAATACCTGATGATGGTGTGAAACTAGAACCTTGCATCTGATAGGAATATGCCGTCTGGCCAGGCTGGGGTGCAGCAACTCCTGGGCTGTAACTAAGGCATCCAGTCTGTAGTGCAGATTGCGCTTGCGGTAGTCCTCCTTCGGTCTTGATTCCATTAGTGGGCAATCCGTAGTGCTGGCCTGTTTGAGAATACGCTGCATAGACTGCTGGCTGCTGCATGCCTGAATACTGGGTTTGTCCAGCATGAGCTGTCATTGGCTGCACTGCTGGTGTGGAAAAAATGTGTGGATATAGCTGTGGTGAATATTGGTGTATTCCTCTTGGGCTGGAGCTGCTGCTTGTTATTACTGACCCAGTGTAATTGTCAAGTGACCCATCTCCTGTCGTTGTGGCATCTGCTGTCACCCTGAGCGTGCCATCACTGAGGTTGCGGCACTCCCTGTCTGGAGTAAAGTCCGGCTTACGTGAATCAGAGTCGGCGTTTGGTTGCTCCCCATCTGGAGTCTGGTCTGTTTTAACTGAGTCAGTGTTGGTTTGTTGATGCTCCCAGTCCGGAGTCTTAGCAGGTTCACTGGAGTCAGCTGAGATTTCTTGAAGCTGCACATCTGGAGTCGGAACATGCAGGAATGCATTGACTTGTGGACAGGTTCGAGCGAATGAGGGTGGAAATATCGTGGTGTCACCGGAGTCACCAGTGGTCTCACAGTGATCGTCGAGTGCTTCTGTACACACTAGCTGAGGTCTGTCACTTTGCACATCTTGCATGGGAAGTGGGATGCTGTCGTCACTCGTCTCACAAGCCGTGGGCAGATCCTCAGTAGCTGCTTGTTGTTCACTTGGGTTGGGTAAATTGTCAGAGTCTTCATCTGGTGGTGCAAACAATGTGGGTGGACTGTCATTGTCTTGCTGTTGTCCTTCATTTGGGCTTGGACTGTCATAGTCGCTTTGTTCTTCACTGTAGCATGATAGACCGTCATGGTCGTCCTGCTATGCACTGGAGCGTGGTAGACTGTCATAGTCTTCTTGCTGTTTACTTGAGCATGGCAGACTTGCATCGTCTGCCGCTAGTTGGTCAGAGGAGGTTGCTGGACCCTCGTGGTCTTGTTCCTGCAAGGACTGCGCTCTGGAGTCTTGCGTTCCTTCTATCGTGGAGGCTGCCCATGAGCTCGCTGTGGAGGCTTGTGACACTGGAGTCACTTCTTGTGTGTGGAAGGACTGCGCTCTGGAGTCTTGCGTGTCTTCTTTCGTAGAGTCGGGAACCCGGAGCGGTGCGTGGACCACGCGCTGTGTGGCAGCAGTCCGCTCTCTGTGGGCTTGTACTGCTCTCTGTCTCTTGGTTTCAGGCCGCAGCATCATCCTGCACCCACGAGTCGGGATGTCGTATCTGCTGGGCTGAAGATCCTCAATCCGAAGAACGAATCCGCGTCTGCGTCGGATTCAGTACGGGGGTCGCCAATGTGCAACACGTCTAGTTGCGGTTCGGATTTGGTACTGGGGTAGCCTCCCAAGGTGAAAGGTTTGTCCGAGTCGCAGTCTTCTAGGACCATATCATCACTGTTTGCGTCGGAGCTGGCATTGGGCTCGCGAGGTCCAGAGAAAATGTAAAGGTCGGTATCGAAGTATTCGAGGTCGGAATCATCGGTTTGGGCGTAGGTAACTGCTTGTTGCAGGGTTCTTCGGAGGTTAATTTCATTCCTGGTTCAATTTGAGGCATTGTGCTGTCATTCCAGGTGAAGGAAGGTTGCTTTACGGCTTTAAAAGATTTTTTCTTTGATTTGGGACGTTTCCCCTTTAAATGGGCGTGGTCCGGGGCCTCTGACATCATGACGCACGTGACGTAGCGCGTAGGAAGCGATTGCGCATGCGCAGATCGCTGTTCCTTTACTGATGGCCGTTTACGTGATTGCGCGGCGTCTTGCGCATGTGCAAACGGACCTTCCCGTTCTGTGCGCTTCTCGCGCAAGTGCAGTCCCTTTAGAAAGATGGCCGCCGATCAAAACTGTTCTCTGCTCCGGGATCTCGGCCTCGAGGTGAGCACTGGCGCTTCTCTTACCTTTTCTTGCTGGTTGGAGTGTGTTTTCCTCACAGTATTTGCCGAATTTGTCCAGGACTGCCTGGAAATCGCTCCTGTTTTGCCCTTTGGAGAAGTTGAATTTTTAAAAGATTTCTTCTGCTCTGGCACCGGCGATGGTGAGGAGAAGCTCTGTCTTTTCAGCATCGGCCACGTCTTCTAGTTCGGCTGCCACCAGGAAGATTTCAAACCTTTGCCGGAATGCCCGTCAGCCCTCGCGGAGATCGCCGTGGCACTGGAGCTGCTGCGGAACCCGGAGCTCGAACATCTTGCCTGGGTATCGTTGCTGGTTGTCACTGTACGCTGAGGTATGGCTGTGTAGATTGAAACAGTTCACTCCTGGTACCATGATTTGTTATGCTCTAAGTGTAACATAAGCGGCTTCCTTGTGGTGCACTTGACAAAGGAAGGTTCAGACGTGGAGATAACTTCAACACATTTATTAAACTATTTACACTTCTATTACTCGGGTTCGACACGACTGCTAATCCTACGATAGCTACCCAGACTGACTAACCAGCTGCTGCAATCCACGTGGTGGGAGTGATATTGAATCAATCCTGTGTCTGTTCTCACTGACTGTCTCCACTGGAAAGAGGCAGATCATGTGTGTGGTGTCCTTTATGTATGGGTTGGTGTAATGCCCCCCTGTGGTCGTGTCACCTCCTTGTGTATCGTGAATGTCTATTGGTTGTGTCCTATCTAACTGATCTATTGGTTAAGTGAGTGTGTGTGTGATGTCTCTTGTGCTCCCTCTAGTGTCCAGCTAGCCTACATGTATTTACATTGATGCACATCACCACAGTATCCAGCAGGTTCCGCCGTGTCCACGCCAATGGCCTGAAGCTGAACAGGGCCAAATGTTGCTTTGGCATGTCGACACTCAAGTTTCTAGGTGACCAGATCTCTCAGCAGGGCGTGCGCCCGGACACAGACAAGGTCAAGGCCATCGCAGCCATGAAGGTCCCGGGAGACAAGAAGGCGGTGCTGCGCTTCCTGGGCATGGTCAATTTTCTGGGCAAGTTGATCCCAAACATGGCCTCACACACCACGGCCCTACGAAACCTGGTGAAAAAGTCCACTGCCTTTGAGTGGAAGGCAGCACATCAGGCAGAGTGGTTGGAGCTGAAAGCCAAGCTCACCACTGCACCCGTCGTGGCATTTTTCAACCCAGGCAGAGAGACTAAGATCTCGACAGATGGGAGCCAGGATGGCATCGGTGCGGTGCTGCTTCAACACGATGACACCTCATCCTGGGCACCGGTAGTCTACGCATCGAGGGCCATGAAGCCCACCGAAACAAGCTAAGCGCAAATAGAGAAGGAATGCCTCGGCCTCCTCACTGCCATTCTCAAGTTTCACGACTATGCCTCCGGCCTGCCGACATTCACTGTCGGGACGGATCACAGGCCTCTGGTCCACATTATCCACAAGGACCTGAATGACATGATGCCTCGGTTGCAGCGCATCCTCCTGAAACTCAGAAGGAACGACTTTGACCTGGTCTACACGCCTGGCAAGGAGCTCATTACGCTGATGCATTGTCCCGCTCCATCACCTTGCCTAGTGAACCGCTGGAAATCATCCAGCAGATTGAGTCACAGGTGCAGCTGTGTGCTAGCACCCTCCCGGCTGATGAGAAGGTGTTTCGTATCCGTGAGGAGACAGCCAAAGACCCCCCCTTGCAGCGTGTCATGCACCACCTCGCCAATGGCTGGCAGAAAGGGCAGTGCCCTCAGTTTTACAATGTAAAGGACGACCTGATGGTGATTGATGGCATCCTCCTCAAGCTGGACCGGATTGTCATTCCACTCAGTCTCCAGAGCTTGGTGCTCCCCCAAATCCACGAGGGACACCTGGGCATCGAGAAGTGCAGACGCAGAACCAGGCAGGCTGTCCACTGGCCCGGGATCAGCCAGGACATCTCGAACATGGTCCTCAGCTGTGCGACCTGCCAACGCTTCCAGCCAGCGCAGAGCAAGGAGACGCTCCAGCAGCATGAAATCGAGACCTCCCCGTGGTCCAACGTTGGCACCGACCTCTTTCCTGCAAATGGTCGTGACGACGTGTTAATCATCGATTATTTTTCCAATTACCCTGAAGTCGTGAAGCTCTCAGACCTCACATCTCGGACAGTCAGCAAGGCCTATAAGGAGACGTTCTCCAGGCATGGTATCCCACTCACTGTCATGAGGGACAATGGCCCGTGATCACCTCCCAGTGCTGCAGAAGGTGCAGCAGCTCAGAGACCGTCAAAAACAGGGCTATGATGCTCATGCCACCGATTTGCCCGTGTTATCCCCAGCAGACACTGTTCGGGTCCAGATCCCTGATGGAGGCTGGTCTGCTCCAGCTGTTGTTGTTCGACAGGCTGCCCCCCGCTCGTATGTTGTGCGTCTGGCTGATGGTTCTGTTGTGCGACGAAACAGACGGGCACTGCGCAAAGTTGCCTGACCGCAACCACATTCTTCTCCGTTTCCATCTGTTGTCTTGCCACCTCCTGATACCTTGACTCACGAGGCCGCCAGCCAGGCTTCCATCCCGCCCATCAAGGCACCGTCGTCCCCACCACCCCCTCTCCGGCGGGCGACGAGGATCAGACGCGAGCCCCAGAGACCGGACTGATGAACATTTGTTCTGTTTGCTATGTTCTGTTTTCTCACATTAGACAGCTGTCTTCACATGTTAATACGTTCACATACGCTTGTAAACATGTTAATATCTGCCACCACGTGTAAGTACGTTCCCATATGCCAACAAAAAGGGGAGATGTCATGATGTGCAGACACACACATAATGATATACAGACAGACACAGACAGGCAGCTAATGGACACAGAGAACAGGACAGGACCAATCAGCAGGCAGGACACTCGGGGGTGGTATCTCACTATAAAAGGCACGAGGCACTCACACTCCACCTCTTTCCACTGATGAACATCTACAGAGTGGGTCAGGGTGTATGTACAGTATCACCCCTCCAGCACGTGGCTAAGAGCTAGTCTGGTTCAGTCAGACAGAGTAACCACACTTAGGTTAGCAGAGAGTCGAACTCATAGAGAACTGAGCTAACTGTGCTACTGGTTCAATAAATCAGATTGAACTAACTTCAAGGTCTGGAGTATCTTTTGGTTAAAGCTGCGTCACGTCGCAGCCTGTGTTATCCAAGAATACATAACACATCAAGACAGAGCGAGTGGGAGACAGAGAGAGAGAGACTGGGATAGAGAGAGAGAGACTGGGATAGAGTGAGAGAGACTGGGATAGAGAGAGAGACTGGGATAGAGAGAGAGAGAGAGACTGGGATAGAGAGAGAGACTGGGATAGAGAGAGAGAGACTGGGATAGAGAGAGAGAGAGAGACTGGGATAGAGAGAGAGACTGGGATAGAGAGAGAGAGACTGGGATAGAGAGAGAGAGAGAGACTGGGATAGAGAGAGAGACCGGAATAGAGAGAGAGAGACTGGGATAGAGAGAGAGAGACTGGGATAGAGAGAGAGAAAGAGACTGGGATAGAGAGAGAGAGACTGGGATAGAGCGAGAGAGACTGGGATAGAGAGAGAGAGACTGGGATAGAGAGAGAGAGAGAGAGAGACTGGGATAGAGAGAGAGACTGGGATAGAGAGAGAGAGACTGGGATAGAGAGAGAGAGAGACTGGAATAGAGAGAGAGAGAGACTGGGATAGAGAGAGAGAGACTGGGATAGAGAGAGAGAGAGAGACTGGGATAGAGAGAGAGACTGGGATAGAGAGAGAGACTGGGATAGAGAGAGAGAGACTGGGATAGAGAGAGAGAGAGAGACTGGGATAGAGAGAGAGAGAGAGACTGGAATAGAGAGAGAGAGAGACTGGGATAGAGAGAGAGAGAGAGAGACTGGGATAGAGAGAGAGAGACTGGGATAGAGAGAGAGAGAGACTGAGATAGAGAGAGAGAGAGAGACTGGGATAGAGAGAGAGATTGGGATAGAGAGAGAGACTGGGATAGAGAGAGAGAGACTGGGATAGAGAGAGAGAGAGACTGGGATAGAGAGAGAGAGAGAGACTGGGATAGAGAGAGAGACTGGGATAGAGAGAGAGAGAGACTGGAATAGAGAGAGAGACTGGGATAGAGAGAGAGAGACTGGGATAGAGAGAGAGAGAGAGACTGGAATAGAGAGAGAGAGACTGGGATAGAGAGAGAGACTGGGATAGAGAGAGAGAGACTGGGATAGAGAGAGAGAGAGACTGAGATAGAGGGAGAGAGACTGGGATAGAGAGAGAGAGAGAGACTGGGATAGAGAGAGAGAGACTGGGATAGAGAGAGAGAGAGACTGGGATAGAGAGAGAGAGACTGGGATAGAGAGAGACTGGGATAGAGAGAGAGAGAGATTGGGATAGAGAGAGAGAGAGACTGGGATAGAGAGAGAGAGACTGGGATAGAGAGAGAGAGACTGGGATAGAGAGAGACTGGGATAGAGAGAGAGAGAGATTGGGATAGAGAGAGAGAGAGTCTGGGATAGAGAGAGAGAGAGACTGGGATAGAGAGAGAGAGACTGGGATAGAGAGAGAGAGACTGGGAGAGAGAGAGAGAGACTGGGATAGAGAGAGACTGGGATAGAGAGAGAGAGAGACTGGGATAGAGAGAGAGAGACTGGGATAGAGAGAGAGAGACTGGGAGAGAGAGAGAGAGACTGGGATAGAGAGAGAGAGAGACTGGGATAGAGAGATAGAGAGAGACTGGGATAGAGAGAGAGAGAGAGACTGGGATAGAGAGAGAGAGAGAATGGGATAGAACGAGAGAGAGAATGGGAGAGAGAGAGAGAGATACTGGAATAGAGAGAGAGACTGGGATAGAGAGAGACTGGGATAGAGAGAGAGAGACTGGGATAGAGAGAGAGAGAGAGAGACTGGGACAGAGAGAGAGAGAGACTGGGATAGAGAGAGAGGGAGACTGGGATAGAGAGAGAGAGAGAGACTGGGATAGAGAGAGAGAGAGAGATTGGGATAGAGAGAGAGAGAGACTGGGATAGAACGAGAGATAGACTGGGATAGAGAGAGAGAGAGACTGGGATAGAGAGAGAGAGAGACTGGGATACAGAGAGAGAGAGACTGGGATAGAGAGAGTGAGAGAGACTGGGATAGAGAGAGAGAGACTGGGATAGAGAGAGAGACTGGGATAGAGAGAGAGAGAGAGACTGGGATAGAGAGAGAGAGAGACTGGGATAGAGAGAGAGAGAGACTGGGATAGAGAGAGAGAGACAGGGATAGAGAGAGAGAGAGACTGGGATAGAGAGAGAGAGACTGGGATAGAGAGAGAGAGAGACTGGGATAGAGAGAGAGAGAGACCGGGATAGAGAGAGAGAGAGACTGGGATAGAGAGAGAGAGAGACTGGGATAGAGAGAGAGAGAGAGAGACTGGGATAGAGTGAGAGAGACTGGGATAGAGAGAGAGAGAGACTGGGATAGAGAGAGAGAGAGACTGGGATAGAGAGAGAGAGAGAGACTGGGATAGAGAGAGAGAGAGACTGGGATAGAGAGAGAGAGAGACTGGGATAGAGAGAGAGAGACTGGGATAGAGAGAGAGAGAGACTGGAATAGAGAGAGAGAGAGAGAGACTGGGATAGAGAGAGAGAGAGAGACTGGGATAGAGAGAGAGAGAGACTGGGATAGAGAGAGAGAGAGACTGGGATAGAGAGAGAGAGACTGGGATAGAGAGAGAGAGAGACTGGAATAGAGAGAGAGAGAGAGAGACTGGGATAGAGAGAGAGAGACTGGGATAGAGAGAGAGAGAGACTGGGATAGAGAGAGAGAGACTGGGATAGAGAGAGAGAGACTGGGATAGAGAGAGAGAGACTGGGATAGAGAGAGAGAGAGAGACTGGGATAGAGAGAGAGAGACTGGGATAGAGAGAGAGAGACTGGGATAGAGAGAGAGAGAGACTGGGATAGAGAGAGAGAGAGACTGGGATACAGAGAGAGAGAGACTGGGATAGAGAGAGTGAGAGAGACTGGGATAGAGAGAGAGAGACTGGGATAGAGAGAGAGACTGGGATAGAGAGAGAGAGAGAGACTGGGATAGAGAGAGAGAGAGACTGGGATAGAGAGAGAGAGAGACTGGGATAGAGAGAGAGAGACAGGGATAGAGAGAGAGAGAGACTGGGATAGAGAGAGAGAGACTGGGATAGAGAGAGAGAGAGACTGGGATAGAGAGAGAGAGAGACCGGGATAGAGAGAGAGAGAGACTGGGATAGAGAGAGAGAGAGACTGGGATAGAGAGAGAGAGAGAGAGACTGGGATAGAGTGAGAGAGACTGGGATAGAGAGAGAGAGAGACTGGGATAGAGAGAGAGAGAGACTGGGATAGAGAGAGAGAGAGAGACTGGGATAGAGAGAGAGAGAGACTGGGATAGAGAGAGAGACTGGGATAGAGAGAGAGAGACTGGGATAGAGAGAGAGAGAGACTGGAATAGAGAGAGAGAGAGAGAGACTGGGATAGAGAGAGAGAGAGAGACTGGGATAGAGAGAGAGAGAGACTGGGATAGAGAGAGAGAGAGACTGGGATAGAGAGAGAGAGACTGGGATAGAGAGAGAGAGAGACTGGAATAGAGAGAGAGAGAGAGAGACTGGGATAGAGAGAGAGAGACTGGGATAGAGAGAGAGAGAGACTGGGATAGAGAGAGAGAGACTGGGATAGAGAGAGAGAGACTGGGATAGAGAGAGAGAGAGAGACTGGGATAGAGAGAGAGAGACTGGGATAGAGAGAGAGAGACTGGGATAGAGAGAGAGAGAGACTGGGATAGAGAGAGAGAGAATGGGATAGAGAGAGAGAGAGAGACTGGGATAGAGAGAGAGAGAGAGAGACTGGGATAGAGTGAGAGAGACTGGGATAGAGAGAGAGAGAGACAGGGATAGAGAGAGAGAGAGAGACTGGGATAGAGAGAGGGAGACTGGGATAGAGAGAGAGAGAGACTGGGATAGAGAGAGAGAGACTGGGACAGAGAGAGAGAGACTGGGATAGAGAGAGCGAGACTGGGATAGAGAGAGAGAGAGACTGGAATAGAGAGAGAGAGAGAGAGACTGGGATAGAGAGAGAGAGACTGGGATAGAGAGAGACTGGGATAGAGAGAGAGAGAGACTGGGATAGAGAGAGAGAGAGAGACTGGGATAGAGAGAGAGACTGGGATAGAGAGAGAGAGAGACTGGGATAGAGAGAGAGAGACTGGGATAGAGAGAGAGAGAGAGAGACTGGGATAGAGAGAGAGAGAGACTGAGATAGAGAGAGAGAGACTGGGATAGAGAGAGAGAGAGAGACTGGGATAGAGAGAGAGAGAGACTGAGATAGAGAGAGAGAGAGAGACTGGGATAGAGAGAGAGAGAGACTGGGATAGAGAGAGAGAGAGACTGGGATAAAGAGAGAGAGAGACTGAGATAGAGAGAGAGAGAGAGACTGGGATAGAGAGAGAGAGAGAGAGACTGGGATAGAGAGAGAGACTGGGATAGAGAGAGAGAGAGACTGGGATAGAGAGAGAGAGACTGGGATAGAGAGAGAGAGACTGGGATAGAGAGAGAGAGACTGGGATAGAGAGAGAGAGAGACTGAGATAGAGAGAGAGAGAGAGACTGGGATAGAGAGAGAGAGAGAGACTGGGATAGTGAGAGAGACTGGGATAGAGAGAGAGAGAGACTGGGATAGAGAGAGAGAGACTGGGATAGAGAGAGAGAGAGAGACTGGGATAGAGAGAGAGAGAGACTGAGATAGAGAGAGAGAGAGACTGGGATAGAGAGAGAGAGAGAGAGACTGGGATAGAGAGAGAGGGAGACTGGGATAGAGAGAGAGAGAGACTGGGATAGAGAGAGACAGGCTGGGAGAGAGAGAGACTGGGATAGAGAGAGAGAGAGACTGGGCTAGAGAGAGAGAGAGATTGGGATAGAGAGAGAGAGAGACTGGGATAGAACGAGAGAGAGACTGGGATAGAGAGAGAGAGAGACTGGGATAGAGAGAGAGAGACTGGGAGAGAGAGATAGACTGGGATAGAGAGAGAGAGAGAATGGGATAGAACGAGAGAGAGAATGGGAGAGAGAGAGAGAGATACTGGAATAGAGAGAGAGACTGGGATAGAGAGAGAGAGAGAGACTGGGATAGAGAGAGAGACTGGGATAGAGAGAGAGAGAGACTGGGATAGAGAGAGAGAGACTGGGATAGAGAGAGAGAGAGAGACTGGGATAGAGAGAGAGAGAGACTGAGATAGAGAGAGAGAGAGACTGGGATAGAGAGAGAGAGAGAGAGACTGGGATAGAGAGAGAGGGAGACTGGGATAGAGAGAGAGAGAGACTGGGATAGAGAGAGAGAGGCTGGGAGAGAGAGAGACTGGGATAGAGAGAGAGAGACTGGGATAGAGAGAGAGAGAGAGACTGGGATAGAGAGAGAGAGACTGGGATAGAGAGAGAGAGACTGGGATAGAGAGAGAGAGAGACTGGGATAGAGAGAGAGAGACTGGGATAGAGAGAGAGAGAGAGACTGGGATAGAGAGAGAGAGAGAGAGACTGGGTTGGAGTGAGAGAGACTGGGATAGAGAGAGAGAGATACAGGGATAGAGAGAGAGAGAGAGACTGGGATAGAGAGAGGGAGACTGGGATAGAGAGAGAGAGAGACTGAGATAGAGAGAGAGAGACTGGGATAGAGAGAGAGAGAGACTGGGATAGAGAGAGCGAGACTGGGATAGAGAGAGAGAGAGACTGGAATAGAGAGAGAGAGAGAGAGACTGGGATAGAGAGAGAGAGACTGGGATAGAGAGAGACTGGGATAGAGAGAGAGAGAGACTGGGATAGAGAGAGAGAGAGAGACTGGGATAGAGAGAGAGACTGGGATAGAGAGAGAGAGAGACTGGGATAGAGAGAGAGAGACTGGGATAGAGAGAGAGAGAGAGAGAGACTGGGATAGAGAGAGAGAGAGACTGAGATAGAGAGAGAGAGACTGGGATAGAGAGAGAGAGAGAGACTGGGATAGAGAGAGAGAGAGACTGAGATAGAGAGAGAGAGAGAGACTGGGATAGAGAGAGAGAGAGACTGGGATAGAGAGAGAGAGAGACTGGGATAAAGAGAGAGAGAGACTGAGATAGAGAGAGAGAGAGAGACTGGGATAGAGAGAGAGAGAGAGAGACTGGGATAGAGAGAGAGACTGGGATAGAGAGAGAGAGAGACTGGGATAGAGAGAGAGAGACTGGGATAGAGAGAGAGAGACTGGGATAGAGAGAGAGAGAGACTGAGATAGAGAGAGAGAGACTGGGATAGAGAGAGAGAGAGACTGAGATAGAGAGAGAGAGAGAGACTGGGATAGAGAGAGAGAGAGAGACTGGGATAGAGAGAGAGACTGGGATAGAGAGAGAGAGAGACTGGGATAGAGAGAGAGAGACTGGGATAGAGAGAGAGAGAGAGACTGGGATAGAGAGAGAGAGAGACTGAGATAGAGAGAGAGAGAGACTGGGATAGAGAGAGAGAGAGAGAGACTGGGATAGAGAGAGAGGGAGACTGGGATAGAGAGAGAGAGAGACTGGGATAGAGAGAGAGAGGCTGGGAGAGAGAGAGACTGGGATAGAGAGAGAGAGAGACTGGGCTAGAGAGAGAGAGAGATTGGGATAGAGAGAGAGAGAGACTGGGATAGAACGAGAGAGAGACTGGGATAGAGAGAGAGAGAGACTGGGATAGAGAGAGAGAGACTGGGAGAGAGAGAGAGACTGGGATAGAGAGAGAGAGAGAATGGGATAGAACGAGAGAGAGAATGGGAGAGAGAGAGAGAGATACTGGAATAGAGAGAGAGACTGGGATAGAGAGAGAGAGAGACTGGGATAGAGAGAGAGAGACTGGGATAGAGAGAGACTGGGATAGAGAGAGAGGGAGACTGGGCTAGAGAGTGAGAGACTGGGATAGAGAGAGAGAGAGAGAGATTGGGATAGAGAGAGAGAGACTGGGATAGAGAGAGAGAGACTGGGATAGAGAGAGAGAGAGAGAGACTGGGATAGAGAGAGAGAGAGACAGAGAGAGACTGGGATAGAGAGACAGAGAGAGACTGGGATAGAGAGAGAGGGAGACTGGGATAGAGAGAGAGAGAGACTGGGATAGAGAGAGAGAGACTGGGAGAGAGAGAGAGAGAGACTGGGATAGAGAGAGACTGGGAGAGAGAGAGAGACTGGGATAGAGAGAGAGAGAGAATGGGATAGAACGAGAGAGAGAATGGGAGAGAGAGAGAGAGATACTGGAATAGAGAGAGAGACTGGGATAGAGAGAGAGAGAGACTGGGATAGAGAGAGAGAGACTGGGATAGAGAGAGACTGGGATAGAGAGAGAGGGAGACTGGGCTAGAGAGTGAGAGACTGGGATAGAGAGAGAGAGAGATTGGGATAGAGAGAGAGAGACTGGGATAGAGAGAGAGAGACTGGGATAGAGAGAGAGAGAGAGAGACTGGGATAGAGAGAGAGAGAGACTGAGATAGAGAGAGAGAGAGACTGGGATAGAGAGACAGAGAGAGACTGGGATAGAGAGAGAGGGAGACTGGGATAGAGAGAGAGAGAGACTGGGATAGAGAGAGAGAGACTGGGAGAGAGAGAGAGAGACTGGGATAGAGAGAGAGAGAGACTGGGCTAGAGAGAGAGAGAGATTGGGATAGAGAGAGAGAGAGACTGGGATAGAACGAGAGATAGACTGGGATAGAGAGAGAGAGACTGGGATAGAGAGAGAGAGAGACAGGGATAGAGAGAGAGAGAGACTGGGATAGAGAGAGAGAGACTGGAATAGAAAGAGGGAGACTGGGATAGAGAGAGAGAGAGACTGGGATAGAGAGAGAGAGAGACTGGGATAGAGAGAGAGACTGGGGTAGAGAGAGAGCGACTGGGATAGCGAGAGAGAGACTGGGATAGAGAGAGAGAGAGACTGGGATAGAGAGAGAGACTGGGATAGAGAGAGAGAGACTGGGATAGCGAGAGAGAGAGACTGGAATAGAGAGAGGGAGACTGGGATAAAGGGAGAGACTGGGATAGAGAGAGAGAGAGACTGGGATAGAGAGAGAGAGAGAGACTGGGATAGAGAGAGACTGGGATAGAAAGAAAGAGGCTGGAATAGAGAGAGAGACTGGGATAGAGAGAGAGAGACTGGGGTAGAGAGAGAGAGAGAGACTGGGATAGAGAGAGAGAGAGTGAGAGACTGGGATAGAGAGAGAGAGACTGGGAGAGAGAGAGAGAGAGAGACTGGGATAGAGAGAGAGAGAGACTGGTGTCATGATATTCAAACACACACATCATGATGGACACACTAACAGGCAAATCAGAGTACACAACACCACAACCAATCACAGACAAGAACACCAACCACATAAAAAGCACAAGCACGACACCTGGAGGTCAGTAGGTCTGGGGAGAAGGAAGCATGAAAGAGCTGTTGAAACACCACAAGCAGGGAGCCCCCCACGTGCAGAGTGCAAAGACCAAGTTGTAAATAGTGAGTTTAAATAAACAAGTGTTGTACCATATGCAACTGTGTTGGCTCTTCTGTGTGTTAGAACACCCAACACCACATGGTACAGGAGTGGATCGATACCTGCCTACCAACCTGCCATTCTGGACATGGACCACACCGGCAAACCGCAGCCGATGCAAGTCACGGGGAACCTAGGCACCAACTGGAAGCTCTACAGGCAGCGATTTGACCTGTACATCCGTGCCACCGAAAAACAGAATGTCTCGGATGATTCGAAGATTGCAATGCTCCTCTTCTACGCAGGCCCCCACCCAAATGATGTCTTTAATTCACTGGTGTTCGAGGAAGGCGAAAACCAGGCCAAATATGACACGGTCATCCTCAAAATGGACCAGCACTTTCAAACTGAAGTAAACGAAACTTTCGAAAGATACATCTTTCAGCAACGCCTGCAAGGTAAGGAGGAGCTTTTTCAACCCTTTTTGACGCACCTCCGGATTCTAGCGCAGTCCTGCGGTTACGGCACCACCACAGAGTCCATGATCAGGGACCAGATTGTTTTTGGCGTTGCCTCCAGTGGCCTACGCCAGCAGCTTCTTAAAATAAAGAGCCTCACCTTAGCGTCTGCTGTGGAAGCCTGTGTCCTCCATGAAAATGCGACCTGCCGTTTTGCCCGATTTCAGGCGTCCGAGTTGGCACGGAGGGGGTCCCCAGCCGTCGAATCGGCAAGCCAGGCCGCCCACGACGTTGAACGCATCCAGGCCGTCGATTTCTTCCCGCCCCACGGCCCGGACGACAGCGGCCGCTTCCCGCGCTTTTCGCGGTCTCCCGCGCAGGTGCGCGCCAAGAATAACGGCCACAACGAGGGACGCACTGCGCAGGCGCGCCCACCGCAAGATCGCACTGCGCATGCGCAGTGGCGCAACGAACGCCGTGACGTCATGACGTGCAGCAAGTGTGGAGGTCTACACTTAAAAGGGCAATGTCCTGCAAAATACCAACAGTGCAACAGATGTGCCATGATAGGCCACTACGCAGCCCGCTGTCGTGCGGCTCAACCCATGGATCCGGCGCATCCTCGACAACCTCGCACACGAGTCAGGACCGTCCAGCCCACGCATCAAGACTTCCAGTTAAGTGATGCAGATGACCAGGATGACTTCAGAGTTGCCGTCATTGATGTCAACAAGGTCAATGCCATCAATCCAGACGATGAGTGGTGTGCCACCCTGACGGTCAACCGATCGCGCGTCGCCTTCCGTCTGGACACCGGCGCATCCGCCAACCTGATTGCTTACTCTGCAGTCCAGGCCATGAAGGTCAAACCACTCATCACACCATCCCGGCTTAAGATGGTTGACTATAACGGGAACGTTATCCCGTCCGTAGGATCTTGCCAGCTACAGGTGACTCACAAGAGGTACACGGCCACACTCCCCTTCGAAGTTGTGGGCTCATCAAAGGACTCGTTACTGGGCGCACAAGCGTGTAAGGTCCTTCACCTGGTACAGCGCATCATGTCTCTCTCTCCAGATGAGATATCCGACTTCCCGGATGCTGAGTTCCACGCGAATCTCCATTCCCTCCTCGCTCACAACCAGGAGGTTTTTGAAGGCATGGGGACATTGCCACACACGTACAAGATTCGACTCAGACCGGACGCCATCCCTGTCGTTCACGCACCTCGCAGGGTTCCTGCGCCTCTCAAAGACCGCCTCAAGGCACAACTGCAGATTCTTCAGGACCAAGGGGTCCTATCCAAGGTCACGGAGCCCACGCCATGGGTCAGCTCCATGGTCTGTGTAAAGAAGCCCTCTGGCGAGCTCCGTATATGTATAGATCCAAAAGATCTGAACAACAACATCATGCGGGAACACTATCCCATCCCAAAACGAGAAGACCTCACCAGCGAGATGGCGCGAGCCAACATATTCACTAAATTGGATGCGTCCAAAGGATTCTGGCAGATCCAACTGGACCCGGCCAGCCGAAGACTATGCACATTCAACACCCCTTTTGGCAGATTCTGCTACAACCGGATGCCATTCGGCATCATTTCGGCATCTGAAGTATTCCACCGCATTATGGAGCAGATGATGGAAGGCATCGAAGGGGTACGTGTATATGTGGACGATATCATCATTTGGTCCACCACTCCGCAGGAACACATGCATCGTCTTCGACGTGTCTTCACCCGCATACGGCAAAATGGCCTGCGTCTCAACCGTGCGAAGTGTGCTTTCGGCCAGACGGAGCTGAAATTCCTCGGGGACCACATCTCAAGGTCCGGGGTCCGTCCCGATGCAGACAAGGTTAGCGCCATCACAGCCATGCCACGACCGGCTGACAAGAAGGCTGTCTTAAGATTCCTGGGCATGGTCAACTTCCTTGGGAAGTTCATTCCCAACCTGGCTTCTCATACAACAAACATGCGCCATCTCGTAAAAAAATCGACGGAATTCAACTGGCACCAGTCGCATCAGCAGGAATGGGAGGAGCTCAAGCACAAACTGGTCACGGCACCAGTGCTGGCCTTCTTTGACGCGACTCGCCCTACAAAGATCTCAACAGACGCCAGCCAATCTGGTATTGGAGCGGTACTCCTGCAAAAAGACAGCACGTCATCATGGGCCCCGGTTGCGTATGCCTCACGAGCCATGACCCCTACCGAACAGCGCTACGCGCAAATCGAAAAAGAATGCCTGGGCTTGTTAACTGGACTGGACAAGTTCCACGACTATGTGTATGGCCTGCCACGATTCACGGTCGAAACTGACCACCGCCCCCTGGTCAACATCATTAACAAAGACCTGAACGACATGACTCCTCGCCTCCAGCGCATCTTACTCAAACTCAGGAGGTACGATTTTGAACTGATCTACACTCCGGGGAAGGAACTCATAGTGGCGGACACTCTTTCCCGAGCAGTGAGCACACCACCAGATGCGGAGGGGTTCGTGCGTCAAATTGAGGCACACGTGACTCTGACAGCAGCAAATATGCCAGCTGATGATCCTTGTCTGGCCCACATACGCGCAGAGACGGCGACTGACCCTCTGCTGCAGCGAGTGATGCGCCACATGACGGAAGGGTGGCTAAAAGGGCAGTGCCCCCAGTTTTACAATGTGCGAGATGATCTCACCAATATAGACGGGGTCCTTATGAAATCGCATAGGATCGTCATTCCACACAGTGTGCGCCAGATGATTCTTCGTCAACTACACGAAGGCCACTTGGGTGTCGAAAAATGCAGACGAAGGGCCCGGGCGGCGGTATATTGGCCGGGTATTAATGAAGACATAGCCAACATGGTGCTCAACTGCACAACCTGTCAGAGGTTTCAGCCGGCGCAACCTCCGGAAACACTTCTACCACACGAGATGGTGACGTCCCCCTGGGCGAAGGTGGGTGTTGACCTATTTCACGCGCTCGGCAGAGATTACATTGTTATTATAGACTACTTCTCAAACTACCCGGAAGTCATGCCTCTCCATGATCTGACGTCGTCCGCAGTCATTGGGGCCTGCAAGGAAACGTTTGCTCGCCATGGCATTCCAAGGACTGTCATGTCAGACAATGGACCTTGTTTTGCCAGCCGTGAATGGTCGTCCTTTGCCGCAGCATATGGTTTCACTCATGTGACATCCAGCCCTCTGCATCCACAATCGAACGGGAAGGCTGAAAAGGGTGTCCACATCGCAAAGCGGCTCCTGTGCAAGGCGGCTGATGCCGGATCGGACTTTAACCTTGCCTTGCTGGCCTATCGATCGGCCCCGTTATCCACGGGCCTCTCGCCAGCGCAGCTACTAATGGGTCGCTCCCTCAGGACGACGGTACCTTCCGTCCTGGCACCGACAACAGACCATGAGGCGGTTCTTCGGGACATGCAACTGCAGCGTGATCGCCAGAAAGGTCGGTACGACACACGAGCGACGGACCTGCCCCCCCTGTCCTCCGGAGACAAAGTACGCGTCCATCAACCGTATGGTGGCTGGTCAGCACCGGCCGAAGTCCTCCGACAAGTGGCTCCCCGCTCGTTCCTGGTTCGCATGCCGGATGGTTCCGTGCGTCGCCGCAATCGGCGCGCCCTTCGCCGACTTCCACGTTCACAGCCACACAACACGCCAGATCCTCAACAGGCTTCCGAGGATGACTTTGTGGAGCTGCCGCACATCACGCCCTTTCCATCGCCACCCATGGCCATGCCTGCACAGCAGCCGGTGGTTCTTGATCCACCCTTAAGGCGGTCAACCCGAATTCGTCGCAAACCCATTAGAATGGACTTATAATACAGTTCATATGTTTAATAAGTTGGACAATTTTACATGATAACCTGTTGTTGTTTATCGTTCCAGATGTCGTCTGACTGGACAACTGTTCAAAATTTTTTTTTCTTCTTCTCTCGTTCGCATTTCTGTTATGTTATGGTACAACTGGATTCATGTGACGCACTCGACATCGCCCCATGTACATAGTTCCGTCATAGACACATGCTGCACACGACACACACACACTCTTAGATGCACTCACGTCACGATCATATTTATTACCACGTAGGCACATATCTTTGTAAAAAGGGGGGATGTCATGATATTCAAACACACACATCATGATGGACACACTAACAGGCAAATCAGAGTACACAACACCACAACCAATCACAGACAAGAACACCAACCACATAAAAAGCACGAGCACGACACCTGGAGGTCAGTAGGTCTGGGGAGAAGGAAGCATGAAAGAGCTGTTGAAACACCACAAGCAGGGAGCCCCCCACGTGCAGAGTGCAAAGACCAAGATGTAAATAGTGAGTTTAAATAAACAAGTGTTGTACCATATGCAACTGTGTTGGCTCTTCTGTGTGTTAGAACACCCAACACCACAACTGGGATAAAGAGAGAGAGAGAGACTGGGATAGAGAGAGAGAGACTGGGATAGAGAGAGAGAGGCTGGAATAGAGAGAGAGAGACTGGGATAGAGAGAGAGAGACTGGGATAGAGAGAGAGAGACACTGGGATAGAGAGAGAGACTGGGATAGAGAGAGAGACTGGGATAGAGAGAGAGAGAGAGACTGGGATAGAGAGAGAGAGCGAGACTGGGATAGAGAGGGAGAGAGACTGGGATAGAGAGAGAGAGACTGGGATAGAGAGAGAGAGAGACTGGGATAGAGAGAGAGAGACTGGGATAGAGAGAGACTGGGATAGAGAGAGTGAGAGACTGGGATAGAGAGAGAGAGACTGGGATAGAGAGAGAGAGAGACTGGGATAGAGAGAGAGAGAGACTGGGATAGAGAGAGAGAGCGACACTGGGATAGAGAGGGAGAGAGACTGGGATAGAGAGAGAGAGGCTGGGATAGAGAGAGAGAGAGACTGGGATAGAGAGAGAGAGACTGGGATAGAGAGAGACTGGGATAGAGAGAGTGAGAGACTGGGATAGAGAGAGAGAGACTGGGATAGAGAGAGAAAGAGATTGGGATAGAGAGAGAGAGAGACTGGGATAGAGAGAGAGAGACTGGGATAGAGAGAGAAAGAGATTGGGATAGAGAGAGAGAGAGACTGGGATAGAGAGAGAGAGAGAGACTGGGATAGAGAGAGAGAGAGACTGGGATAGAGAGAGAGAGACTGGGGTAGAGAGAGACTGGGATAGAGAGAGAGAGAGACTGGGATAGAGAGAGAGAGAGATTGGGATAGAGAGAGAGAGAGAGAGACTGGGATAGAGAGAGAGAGACTGGGATAGAGAGAGAGAGAGAGACTGGGATAGGGAGAGAGAGAGACTGGGATAGAGAGAGAGAGAGAGACTGGGATAGAGAGAGAGAGACTGGGATAGAGAGAGAGAGAGAGACTGGGATAGAGAGAGAGAGAGACTGGGATAGAGAGAGAGAGAGACTGGGATAGAGAGAGAGAGACTGGGATAGAGAGAGAGAGACTGGAATAGAAAGAGGGAGACTGGGATAGAGAGAGAGAGAGAGAGACTGGGATAGAGAGAGAGAGAGACTGAGATAGAGAGAGAGAGAGACTGGGATAGAGAGACAGAGAGAGACTGGGATAGAGAGAGAGGGAGACTGGGATAGAGAGAGAGAGAGACTGGGATAGAGAGAGAGAGACTGGGAGAGAGAGAGAGAGACTGGGATAGAGAGAGAGAGAGACTGGGATAGAGAGAGAGAGAGACAGGGATAGAGAGAGAGAGAGACTGGGATAGAGAGAGAGAGACTGGAATAGAAAGAGGGAGACTGGGATAGAGAGAGAGACTGGGATAGAGAGAGAGAGACTGGGCTATAGAGAGAGAGAGACTGGGATAGAGAGAGAGAGAGACTGGGATAGAACGAAAGATAGACTGGGATAGAGAGAGAGAGACTGGGATAGAGAGAGAAAGAGATTGGGATAGAGAGAGAGAGAGACTGGGATAGAGAGAGAGAGACTAGGATAGAGAGAGAAAGAGATTGGGATAGAGAGAGAGAGAGACTGGGATAGAGAGAGAGAGAGACTGGGATAGACAGAGAGACTGGGGTAGAGAGAGAGCGACTGGGATAGCGAGAGAGAGACTGGGATAGAGAGAGAGAGAGACTGGGATAGAGAGAGAGACTGGGATAGAGAGAGAGAGACTGGGATAGCGAGAGAGAGAGACTGGAATAGAGAGAGGGAGACTGGGATAAAGGGAGAGACTGGGATAGAGAGAGAGAGAGACTGGGATAGAGAGAGAGAGAGACTGGGATAGAGAGAGACTGGGATAGATAGAAAGAGGCTGGAATAGAGAGAGAGACTGGGATAGAGAGAGAGAGACTGGGATAGAGAGAGAGAGAGTGAGAGACTGGGATAGAGAGAGAGAGACTGGGAGAGAGAGAGAGAGAGAGACTGGGATAGAGAGAGAGAGAGACTGGGATAAAGAGAGAGAGAGACACTGGGATAGAGAGAGAGAGACTGGGATAGAGAGAGAGAGGCTGGAATAGAGAGAGAGAGACTGGGATAGAGAGAGAGAGACTGGGATAGAGAGAGAGAGACACTGGGATAGAGAGAGAGACTGGGATAGAGAGAGAGACTGGGATAGAGAGAGAGAGAGACTGGGATAGAGAGAGAGAGCGAGACTGGGATAGAGAGGGAGAGAGACTGGGATAGAGAGAGAGAGACTGGGATAGAGAGAGAGAGAGACTGGGATAGAGAGAGAGAGACTGGGATAGAGAGAGACTGGGATAGAGAGAGTGAGAGACTGGGATAGAGAGAGAGAGACTGGGATAGAGAGAGAAAGAGATTGGGATAGAGAGAGAGAGAGACTGGGATAGAGAGAGAGAGACTGGGATAGAGAGAGAAAGAGATTGGGATAGAGAGAGAGAGAGACTGGGATAGAGAGAGAGAGAGAGACTGGGATAGAGAGAGAGAGAGACTGGGATAGAGAGAGAGAGACTGGGGTAGAGAGAGACTGGGATAGAGAGAGAGAGAGACTGGGATAGAGAGAGAGAGAGATTGGGATAGAGAGAGAGAGAGAGAGACTGGGATAGAGAGAGAGAGACTGGGATAGAGAGAGAGAGAGAGACTGGGATAGAGAGAGAGAGAGACTGGGATAGAGAGAGAGAGAGAGACTGGGATAGAGAGAGAGAGACTGGGATAGAGAGAGAGAGAGAGACTGGGATAGAGAGAGAGAGAGACTGGGATATAGAGAGAGAGAGACTGGGATAGAGAGAGAGAGACTGGGATAGAGAGAGAGAGAATGGGATAGAGAGAGAGAGAGACGGGGATAGAGAGAGAGAGACTGGGATAGAGACAGAGAGAGACTGGGATAGAGAGAGAGAGACTGGGATAGAGAGAGTGAGACTGGGATAGAGAGAGAGAGACTGGGATAGAGAGAGAGAGAGAGACTGGGATAGAGAGAGACTGGGATAGATAGAAAGAGGCTGGAATAGAGAGAGAGACTGGGATAGAGAGAGAGAGACTGGGGTAGAGAGAGAGAGAGAGACTGGGATAGAGAGAGAGAGAGTGAGAGACTGGGATAGAGAGAGAGAGACTGGGAGAGAGAGAGAGAGAGAGACTGGGATAGAGAGAGAGAGAGACTGGGATAAAGAGAGAGAGAGAGACTGGGATAGAGAGAGAGAGACTGGGATAGAGAGAGAGAGGCTGGAATAGAGAGAGAGAGACTGGGATAGAGAGAGAGAGACTGGGATAGAGAGAGAGAGACACTGGGATAGAGAGAGAGACTGGGATAGAGAGAGAGACTGGGATAGAGAGAGAGAGAGACTGGGATAGAGAGAGAGAGCGAGACTGGGATAGAGAGGGAGAGAGACTGGGATAGAGAGAGAGAGACTGGGATAGAGAGAGAGAGAGATTGGGTTAGAGAGAGAGAGACTGGGATAGAGAGAGACTGGGATAGAGAGAGTGAGAGACTGGGATAGAGAGAGAGAGACTGGGATAGAGAGAGAAAGAGATTGGGATAGAGAGAGAGAGAGACTGGGATAGAGAGAGAGAGACTGGGATAGAGAGAGAAAGAGATTGGGATAGAGAGAGAGAGAGACTGGGATAGAGAGAGAGAGAGAGACTGGGATAGAGAGAGAGAGAGACTGGGATAGAGAGAGAGAGACTGGGGTAGAGAGAGACTGGGATAGAGAGAGAGAGAGACTGGGATAGAGAGAGAGAGAGATTGGGATAGAGAGAGAGAGAGAGAGACTGGGATAGAGAGAGAGAGACTGGGATAGAGAGAGAGAGAGAGACTGGGATAGAGAGAGAGAGAGACTGGGATAGAGAGAGAGAGAGAGACTGGGATAGAGAGAGTGAGAGACTGGGATAGAGAGAGAGAGACTGGGATAGAGAGAGAGAGACTGGGATAGAGATAGAGAGAGAGACTGGGATAGAGAGAGAGAGAGACTGGGATAGAGAGAGAGAGACTGGGATAGAGAGAGAGAGACTGGGATAGAGAGAGAGAGAGACTGGGATAGAGAGAGAGAGACTGGGATAGAGACAGAGAGAGACTGGGATAGAGAGAGAGAGACTGGGATAGAGAGAGAGAGACTGGGATAGAGAGAGAGAGAGACTGGGATAGAGAGAGAGCGACTGGGATAGAGAGAGAGAGACTGGGATAGAGTGAGAGAGAGACTGGGATAGAGAGAGAGAGAGAGACTGGGATAGAGAGAGAGAGACTGGGATAGAGAGAGAGACTGGGATAGAGAGAGAGCGAGAGACTGGGATAGAGAGAGAGAGACTGGGATAGAGAGAGAGAGAGACTGGGATAGAGAGAGAGAGACTGGGATAGAGAGAGAGAGACTGGGATAGAGAGAGTGTGAGAGACTGAGATAGAGAGAGAGAGACTGGGATAGAGAGAGAGAGAGACTGGGATAGAGAGAGAGACTGGGATAGAGAGAGAGAGAGACTGGGATAGAGAGAGAGAGAGACTGGGATAGAGAGAGAGAGAGAGAGACTGGGATAGAGAGAGAGAGAGAGACTGGGATAGAGAGAGAGACTGGGATAGAGAGAGAGAGAGAGAGACTGGGATAGAGAGAGAGAGACTGGGATAGAGTGAGAGAGAGACTGGGATAGAGAGAGAGAGAGAGAGACTGGGATAGAGAGAGAGAGAGAGACTGGGATAGAGAGAGAGACTGGGATAGAGAGAGCGAGACTGGGATAGAGAGAGAGAGACTGGGATAGAGAGAGAGAGAGACTGGGATAGAGAGAGAGAGACTGGGATAGAGAGAGAGAGACTGGGATAGAGAGAGAGAGAGACTGGGATAGAGAGAGAGAGAGAGACTGGGATAGAGAGAGAGAGAGACTGGGATAGAGAGAGAGAGACTGGGATAGAGAGAGAGAGAGACTGGGATAGAGAGAGAGAGACTGGGATAGAGAGAGAGAGAGACTGGGATAGAGAGAGAGAGACTGGGATAGAGAGAGACTGGGATAGAGAGAGAGAGACTGGGATAGAGAGAGAGACTGGGATAGAGAGAGAGACTGGGATAGAGAGAGAGAGAGACTGGGATAGAGAGAGAGAGACTGGGATAGAGAGAGAGAGAGACTGGGATAGAGAGAGAGAGACTGGGATAGAGAGAGAGAGAGACTGGGATAGAGAGAGAGAGACTGGGATAGAGAGAGACTGGGATAGAGAGAGAGGGAGACTGGGATAGAGAGAGAGAGACTGGGATAGAGAGAGAGAGAGAGAGACTGGGATAGAGAGAGAGAGAGACTGAGATAGAGAGAGAGAGAGACTGGGATAGAGAGAGAGGGAGACTGGGATAGAGAGAGAGAGACTGGGATAGAGAGAGAGAGAGAGAGACTGGGATAGAGAGAGAGAGAGACTGAGATAGAGAGAGAGAGAGACTGGGATAGAGAGACAGAGAGAGACTGGGATAGAGAGAGAGGGAGACTGGGATAGAGAGAGAGAGAGAGACTGGGATAGAGAGAGAGAGAGAGATTGGGATAGAGAGAGAGAGAGACTGGGATAGAGAGAGAGGGAGACTGGGATAGAGAGAGAGAGACTGGGATAGAGAGAGAGAGAGAGAGACTGGGATAGAGAGAGAGAGAGACTGAGATAGAGAGAGAGAGAGACTGGGATAGAGAGAGAGGGAGACTGGGATAGAGAGAGAGAGACTGGGATAGAGAGAGAGAGAGAGAGACTGGGATAGAGAGAGAGAGAGACTGAGATAGAGAGAGAGAGAGACTGGGATAGAGAGACAGAGAGAGACTGGGATAGAGAGAGAGGGAGACTGGGATAGAGAGAGAGAGAGAGACTGGGATAGAGAGAGAGAGAGAGATTGGGATAGAGAGAGAGAGAGACTGGGATAGAGAGAGAGAGAGACTGGGATAGAGAGAGAGAGAGACTGGGATAGAGAGAGAGCGAGAGAGACTGGGATAGAGAGAGAGATAGACTGGGATAGAGAGAGAGAGAGACTGGGATAGAGAGAGAGAGAGACTGGGATAGAGAGAGAGAGAGACTGGGATAGAGAGAGTGAGAGAGACTGGGATAGGGAGAGAGAGACTGGGATAGAGAGAGAGAGAGACTGGGATAGAGAGAGAGAGAGACTGGGATAGAGAGAGAGAGACTGGGATAGAGAGAGAGAGAGACTGGGATAGAGAGAGAGAGACTGGGATAGAGAGAGAGAGACTGGGATAGAGAGAGAGAGAGACTGGGATAGAGAGAGAGAGAGACTGGGATAGAGAGAGAGAGAGAGACTGGGATAGAGTGAGAGAGACTGGGATTGAGAGAGAGAGACAGGGATAGAGAGAGAGAGAGACTGGGATAGAGAGAGAGAGAGAGACTGGGATAGAGAGAGAGAGAGACTGGGATAGAGAGAGAGAGCGACTGGGATAGAGAGAGAGAGACTGGGATAGAGAGAGAGAGAGACTGGAATAGAGAGAGAGAGAGAGAGACTGGGATAGAGTGAGAGAGACTGGGATAGAGAGAGAGAGAGACTGTGATAGAGAGAGAGAGAGAGACTGGGATAGAGAGAGAGAGACTGGGATAGAGAGAGAGAGACTGGGTTAGAGAGAGAGAGAGAGACTGGGATAGAGAGAGAGAGACTGGGATAGAGAGAGAGAGACTGGGATAGAGAGAGAGAGAGACTGGGATAGAGAGAGAGAGACTGGGATAGAGAGAGAGAGAGAGACTGGGATAGAGAGAGAGAGAGAGAGACTGGGATAGAGTGAGAGAGACTGGGATAGAGAGAGAGAGAGACAGGGATAGAGAGAGAGAGAGAGACTGGGATAGAGAGAGGGAGACTGGGATAGAGAGAGAGAGACTGGGATAGAGAGAGAGAGAGACTGGGATAGAGAGAGAGAGAGATTGGGATAGAGAGAGCGAGACTGGGATAGAGAGAGAGAGAGACTGGGATAGAGAGAGAGAGACTGGGATAGAGAGAGAGAGAGACTGGAATAGAGAGAGAGAGAGAGAGACTGGGATAGAGAGAGACAGACTGGGATAGAGAGAGAGAGAGAGACTGGGATAGAGAGAGAGAGAGAGACTGGGATAGAGAGAGAGACTGGGATAGAGAGAGAGAGAGACTGGGATAGAGAGAGAGAGACTGAGATAGAGAGAGAGAGAGAGAGACTGGGATAGAGAGAGAGAGAGAGAGACTGGGATAGAGAGAGAGACTGGGATAGAGAGAGAGAGAGACTGGGATAGAGAGAGAGAGACTGGGATAGAGAGAGAGAGAGAGACTGGGATAGAGAGAGAGAGAGACTGAGATAGAGAGAGAGAGAGACTGGGATAGAGAGAGAGAGAGAGAGACTGGGATAGAGAGAGAGGGAGACTGGGATAGAGAGAGAGAGAGACTGGGATAGAGAGAGAGAGGCTGGGAGAGAGAGAGACTGGGATAGAGAGAGAGAGAGACTGGGCTAGAGAGAGAGAGAGATTGGGATAGAGAGAGAGAGAGACTGGGATAGAACGAGAGAGAGACTGGGATAGAGAGAGAGAGAGACTGGGATAGAGAGAGAGAGACTGGGAGAGAGAGAGAGACTGGGATAGAGAGAGAGAGAGAATGGGATAGAACGAGAGAGAGAATGGGAGAGAGAGAGAGAGATACTAGAATAGAGAGGGAGACTGGGATAGAGAGAGAGAGAGACTGGGATAGAGAGAGAGAGACTGGGATAGAGAGAGACTGGGATAGAGAGAGAGGGAGACTGGGCTAGAGAGTGAGAGACTGGGATAGAGAGAGAGAGAGAGAGATTGGGATAGAGAGAGAGAGACTGGGATAGAGAGAGAGACTGGGATAGAGAGAGAGAGAGAGAGACTGGGATAGAGAGAGAGAGAGACTGAGATAGAGAGAGAGAGAGACTGGGATAGAGAGACAGAGAGAGACTGGGATAGAGAGAGAGGGAGACTGGGATAGAGAGAGAGAGAGACTGGGATAGAGAGAGAGAGACTGGGAGAGAGAGAGAGAGAGACTGGGATAGAGAGAGAGAGACTGGGAGAGAGAGAGAGACTGGGATAGAGAGAGAGAGAGAATGGGATAGAACGAGAGAGAGAATGGGAGAGAGAGAAAGAGATACTGGAATAGAGAGAGAGACTGGGTTAGAGAGAGAGAGAGACTGGGATAGAGAGAGAGAGACTGGGATAGAGAGAGACTGGAATAGAGAGAGAGGGAGACGGGGCTAGAGAGTGAGAGACTGGGATAGAGAGAGAGAGAGAGATTGGGATCGAGAGAGAGAGACTGGGATAGAGAGAGAGAGACTGGGATAGAGAGAGAGAGAGAGAGACTGGGATAGAGAGAGAGAGAGACTGAGATAGAGAGAGAGAGAGACTGGGATAGAGAGACAGAGAGAGACTGGGATAGAGAGAGAGGGAGACTGGGATAGAGAGAGAGAGAGACTGGGATAGAGAGAGAGAGACTGGGAGAGAGAGAGAGAGACTGGGATAGAGAGAGAGAGAGAGACTGGGCTAGAGAGAGAGAGAGATTGGGATAGAGAGAGAGGGAGACTGGGATAGAGAGAGAGAGAGACTGGGATAGAGAGAGAGAGACTGGGAGAGAGAGAGAGAGACTGGGATAGAGAGACAGAGAGAGACTGGGATAGAGAGAGAGGGAGACTGGGATAGAGAGAGAGAGAGACTGGGATAGAGAGAGAGAGACTGGGAGAGAGAGAGAGAGACTGGGATAGAGAGAGAGAGAGAGACTGGGATAGAGAGAGAGAGAGAGACTGGGATAGAGAGAGAGAGAGACTGGGATAGAGAGAGAGAGAGAGACTGGGATAGAGAGAGAGAGAGAGACTGGGATAGAGAGAGAGAGAGAGACTGGGATAGAGAGAGAGAGAGACTGGGATAGAGAGAGAGAGACTGGGATAGAGAGAGAGAGACTGGGATAGAGAGAGAGAGACAGGGATAGAGAGAGAGAGAGACTGGGATAGAGAGAGAGAGACTGGAATAGAAAGAGGGAGACTGGGATAGAGAGAGAGACTGGGATAGAGAGAGAGAGAGACTGGGCTAGAGAGAGAGAGAGACTGGGATAGAGAGAGAGAGAGACTGGGATAGAACGAAAGATAGACTGGGATAGAGAGAGAGAGACTGGGATAGAGAGAGAGAGAGACTGGGATAGAGAGAGAGAGAGACTGGAATAGAAAGAGGGAGACTGGGATAGAGAGAGAGACTGGGATAGAGAGAGAGAGAGACTGGGATAGAGAGAGAGAGAGACTGGGATAGAGAGAGAGACTGGGGTAGAGAGAGAGCGACTGGGATAGCGAGAGAGAGACTGGGATAGAGAGAGAGAGAGACTGGGATAGAGAGAGAGACTGGGATAGAGAGAGAGAGACTGGGATAGCGAGAGAGAGAGACTGGAATAGAGAGAGGGAGACTGGGATAAAGGGAGAGACTGGGATAGAGAGAGAGAGAGACTGGGATAGAGAGAGAGAGAGAGACTGGGATAGAGAGAGACTGGGATAGATAGAAAGAGGCTGGAATAGAGAGAGAGACTGGGATAGAGAGAGAGAGACTGGGGTAGAGAGAGTGAGAGAGACTGGGATGGAGCGAGAGAGAGTGAGAGACTGGGATAGAGAGAGAGAGACTGGGAGAGAGAGAGAGAGGCTGGAATAGAGAGAGAGAGACTGGGATAGAGATAGAGAGACTGGGATAGAGAGAGAGAGACTGGGATAGAGAGAGAGACTGGGATAGAGAGAGAGAGACACTGGGATAGAGAGAGAGACTGGGATAGAGAGAGAGACTGGGATAGAGAGAGAGAGAGACTGGGATAGAGAGAGAGAGCGAGACTGGGATAGAGAGAGAGAGAGACTGGGATAGAGAGAGAGAGACTGGGATAGAGAGAGAGAGAAACTGGGATAGAGAGAGAGAGACTGGGATAGAGAGAGACTGGGATAGAGAGAGTGAGAGACTGGGATAGAGAGAGAGAGACTGGGATAGAGAGAGAAAGAGATTGGGATAGAGAGAGAGAGACTGGGATAGAGAGAGAAAGACTGGGATAGAGAGAGAAAGAGATTGGGATAGAGAGAGAGAGAGACTGGGATAGAGAGAGAGAGAGAGACTGGGATAGAGAGAGAGAGAGACTGGGATAGAGAGAGAGAGACTGGGGTAGAGAGAGACTGGGATAGAGAGAGAGAGAGACTGGGATAGAGAGAGAGAGATTGGGATAGAGAGAGAGAGAGAGAGACTGGGATAGCGAGAGAGAGACTGGGATAGAGAGAGAGAGAGAGACTGGGATAGAGAGAGAGAGAGACTGGGATAGAGAGAGAGAGAGAGACTGGGATAGAGAGAGAGAGACTGGGATAGAGAGAGAGAGAGAGACTAGGATAGAGAGAGAGAGAGACTGGGATAGAGAGAGAGAGAGACTGGGATAGAGAGAGAGAGACTGGGATAGAGAGAGAGAGACTGGGATAGAGAGAGAGAGAGACTGGATAGAGAGAGAGAGACTGGGATAGAGACAGAGAGAGACTGGGATAGAGAGAGAGAGACTGGGATAGAGAGAGAGAGACTGGGATAGAGAGAGAGAGAGACTGGGATAGAGAGAGAGAGACTGGGATAGAGAGAGAGAGACTGGGATAGAGTGAGAGAGAGACTGGGATAGAGAGAGAGAGAGAGACTGGGATAGAGAGAGAGAGACTGGGATAGAGAGAGAGACTGGGATAGAGAGAGAGAGAGAGACTGGGATAGAGAGAGAGAGACTGGGATAGAGAGAGAGAGAGACTGGGATAGAGAGAGAGAGACTGGGATAGAGAGAGAGAGACTGGGATAGAGAGAGAGAGACTGGGATAGAGAGAGTGTGAGAGACTGAGATAGAGAGAGAGAGACTGGGATAGAGAGAGAGACTGGGATAGAGAGAGAGAGAGACTGGGATAGAGAGAGAGAGAGACTGGGATAGAGAGAGAGACTGGGATAGAGAGAGAGAGACTGGGATAGAGAGAGAGACACTGGGATAGAGTGAGAGAGAGACTGGGATAGAGGGAGAGAGAGAGTCTGGGATAGAGAGAGAGAGAGAGACTGGGATAGAGAGAGAGACTGGGATAGAGAGAGAGAGACTGGGATAGAGAGAGAGAGACTGGGATAGAGAGAGAGAGAGACTGGGATAGAGAGAGAGAGACTGGGATAGAGAGAGGGAGACTGGGATAGAGAGAGAGAGACTGGGATAGAGAGAGAGAGAGACTGGGATAGAGAGAGAGAGAGAGACTGGGATAGAGAGAGAGAGAGACTGGGATAGAGAGAGAGAGACTGGGATAGAGAGAGAGAGAGACTGGGATAGAGAGAGAGAGACTGGGATAGAGAGAGAGAGAGACTGGGATAGAGAGAGAGAGAGACTGGGATAGAGAGAGAGAGACTGGGATAGAGAGAGAGACTGGGATAGAGAGAGACTGGGATAGAGAGAGAGACTGGGATAGAGAGAGAGAGAGACTGGGATAGAGAGAGAGAGACTGGGATAGAGAGAGAGAGAGACTGGGATAGAGAGAGAGAGAGACTGGGATAGAGAGAGAGAGACTGGGGTAGAGAGAGACTGGGATAGAGAGAGAGAGAGACTGGGATAGAGAGAGAGAGATTGGGATAGAGAGAGAGAGAGAGAGACTGGGATAGCGAGAGAGAGACTGGGATAGAGAGAGAGAGAGAGACTGGGATAGAGAGAGAGAGAGACTGGGATAGAGAGAGAGAGAGAGACTGGGATAGAGAGAGAGAGACTGGGATAGAGAGAGAGAGAGAGACTAGGATAGAGAGAGAGAGAGACTGGGATAGAGAGAGAGAGAGACTGGGATAGAGAGAGAGAGACTGGGATAGAGAGAGAGAGACTGGGATAGAGAGAGAGAGAGACTGGATAGAGAGAGAGAGACTGGGATAGAGACAGAGAGAGACTGGGATAGAGAGAGAGAGACTGGGATAGAGAGAGAGAGACTGGGATAGAGAGAGAGAGAGACTGGGATAGAGAGAGAGAGACTGGGATAGAGAGAGAGAGACTGGGATAGAGTGAGAGAGAGACTGGGATAGAGAGAAAGAGAGAGACTGGGATAGAGAGAGAGAGACTGGGATAGAGAGAGAGACTGGGATAGAGAGAGAGAGAGAGACTGGGATAGAGAGAGAGAGACTGGGATAGAGAGAGAGAGAGACTGGGATAGAGAGAGAGAGACTGGGATAGAGAGAGAGAGACTGGGATAGAGAGAGAGAGACTGGGATAGAGAGAGTGTGAGAGACTGAGATAGAGAGAGAGAGACTGGGATAGAGAGAGAGACTGGGATAGAGAGAGAGAGAGACTGGGATAGAGAAAGAGAGAGACTGGGATAGAGAGAGAGACTGGGATAGAGAAAGAGAGACTGGGATAGAGAGAGAGACACTGGGATAGAGTGAGAGAGAGACTGGGATAGAGAGAGAGAGAGAGTCTGGGATAGAGAGAGAGAGAGAGACTGGGATAGAGAGAGAGACTGGGATAGAGAGAGAGAGACTGGGATAGAGAGAGAGAGACTGGGATAGAGAGAGAGAGAGACTGGGATAGAGAGAGAGAGACTGGGATAGAGAGAGGGAGACTGGGATAGAGAGAGAGAGACTGGGATAGAGAGAGAGAGAGAGACTGGGATAGAGAGAGAGAGAGAGACTGGGATAGAGAGAGAGAGAGACTGGGATAGAGAGAGAGAGACTGGGATAGAGAGAGAGAGAGACTGGGATAGAGAGAGAGAGACTGGGATAGAGAGAGAGAGAGACTGGGATAGAGAGAGAGAGACTGGGATAGAGAGAGAGAGAGACTGGGATAGAGAGAGAGAGACTGGGATAGAGAGAGAGACTGGGATAGAGAGAGACTGGGATAGAGAGAGAGACTGGGATAGAGAGAGAGAGAGACTGGGATAGAGAGAGAGAGACTGGGATAGAGAGAGAGAGAGACTGGGATAGAGAGAGAGAGACTGGGATAGAGAGAGAGAGTGACTGGGATAGAGAGAGAGAGAGAGACTGGGATAGAGAGAGAGACTGGGATAGAGAGAGAGACTGGGATAGAGAGAGACTGGGATAGAGAGAGAGACTGGGATAGAGAGAGAGAGAGACTGGGATAGAGAGAGAGAGACTGGGATAGAGAGAGAGAGAGACTGGGATAGAGAGAGAGAGACTGGGATAGAGAGAGAGAGAGACTGGGATAGAGAGAGAGAGAGACTGGGATAGAGAGAGAGAGACTGGGATAGAGAGAGAGACTGGGATAGAGAGAGACTGGGATAGAGAGAGAGACTGGGATAGAGAGAGAGAGAGACTGGCATAGAGAGAGAGAGACTGGGATAGAGAGAGAGAGAGACTGGGATAGAGAGAGAGAGACTGGGATAGAGAGAGAGAGAGAGACTGGGATAGAGAGAGAGAGACTGGGATAGAGAGAGAGAGAGAGACTGGGATAGAGAGAGAGAGAGACTGGGATAGAGGGAGAGAGAGAGACTGAGATAGAGAGAGAGACTGGGATAGAGAGAGAGAGAGACTGGGATAGAGAGAGAGAGACTGGAATAGAGAGAAAGAGGCTGGAATAGAGAGAGAAGATTGGGATAGAGAGAGAGAGAGGCTGGGATAGAGAGAGAGAGTGAGAGACTGGGATAGAGAGAGAGAGAGACTGGGATAGAGAGAGAGAGAGACTGGGATAGAGTGAGAGAGAGACTGGGATAAAGAGAGAGAGAGAGTGACTGGGATAGAGAGAGAGAGAGAGACTGGAATATAGAGAGGGAGACTGGGATAGAGAGAGAGAGACTGGGATAGAGAGAGAGACTGGGAGAGAGTGTGAGAGACTGGGATAGAGAGAGAGAGAGAGACTGGGATAGAGAAAGAGATAGACTGGGATAGAGAGAGAGAGACACTGGGATAGAGAGAGGGAGACTGGGATAGAGAGAGAGAGACTGGGCTAGAGAGAGAGAGAGAGAGACTGGGATAGAGAGAGAGACTGGGATAGAGAGAGAGAGACTGGGATAGAGAGAGCCTGGGATAGAGAGAGAGAGAGACTGGGATAGAGAGAGAGAGACTGGGATAGAGAGAGAGACTGGGATAGAGAGAGAGAGAGAGACTGGGATAGAGAGAGAGAGAGACTGGGATAGAGAGAGAGAGAGAGACTGAGATAGAGAGAGAGAGACTGGGATAGAGAGAGAGAGAGACTGGGATAGAGAGAGAGAGAGACTGGGATAGAGAGAGAGACTAGGATAGAGAGAGAGACTGGGATAGAGAGAGAGAGAGACTGGGATAGAGAGAGAGAGACTGGGATAGAGAGAGAGACTGGGATAGAGAGAGAGAGAGACTGGGATAGAGAGAGAGAGAGAGACTGGGATAGAGAGAGAGGGAGACTGGGATAGAAGGAGAGGGAGACTGGGATAGAGAGAGAGAGTCCGGGAGAGAGAGAGACTGGGATAGAGAGAGAGAGACTGGGATAGAGAGAGAGAGAGACTGGGATAGAGAGAGAGAGACTGGGATAGAGAGAGACTGGGATAGAGAGAGAGAGAGACTGGGATAGAGAGAGAGAGACTGGGATAGAGAGAGCCTGGGATAGAGAGAGAGAGAGACTGGGATAGAGAGAGAGAGACTTGGATAGAGAGAGAGACTGGGATAGAGAGAGAGAGAGAGAGACTGGGATAGAGAGAGAGAGAGACTGGGATAGAGAGAGAGAGAGAGACTGAGATAGAGAGAGAGAGAGACTGGGATAGAGAGAGAGAGAGAGACTGGGATAGAGAGAGAGGGAGACTGGGATAGAGAGAGAGGGAGACTGGGATAGAGAGAGAGAGACCGGGAGAGAGAGAGACTGGGATAGAGAGAGAGAGACTGGGATAGAGAGAGAGAGAGACTGGGATAGAGAGAGAGTGTCTGGGATAGAGAGAGAGAGAGAGACTGGGATAGAGAGAGACTGGGATAGAGAGAGAGAGAGAGACTGGGATAGAGAGAGACTGGGATAGAGAGAGAGAGAGACTGGGATAGAGAGAGAGAGACTGGGATAGAGAGAGACTGGGATAGAGAGAGAGAGAGACTGGGATAGAGAGAGAGAGACTGGGATAGAGAGAGAGAGAGAGACTCGGATAGAGAGAGAGAGAGACTGAGATAGAGAGAGAGAGAGACTGGGATAGAGAGAGAGAGAGAGACTGGGATAGAGAGAGAGGGAGACTGGGATAGAGAGAGAGAGAGACTGGGATAGAGAGAGAGGGAGACTGGGATAGAGAGAGAGAGAGACTGGGATAGAGAGAGAGACTGGGAGAGAGAGAGAGAGAGACTGGGATAGAGAGAGAGAGACTGGGATAGAGAGAGAGAGAGACTGGGATAGAGAGAGAGAGTCTCCGATAGAGAAAGACTGTGATAGAGAGAGAGAGAGACTGGGATAGAGAGAGAGAGACTGGGATAGAGAGAGAGACTGGGATAGAGAGAGAGAGAGAGAGACTGGGATAGAGAGAGAGAGAGACTGGGATAGAGAGAGAGAGAGAGACTGAGATAGAGAGAGAGAGACTGGGATAGAGAGAGAGAGAGACTGGGATAGAGAGAGAGAGAGACTGGGATAGAGAGAGAGACTAGGATAGAGAGAGAGACTGGGATAGAGAGAGAGAGAGACTGGGATAGAGAGAGAGAGACTGGGATAGAGAGAGAGACTGTGATAGAGAGAGAGAGAGACTGGGATAGAGAGAGAGAGAGAGACTGGGATAGAGAGAGAGGGAGACTGGGATAGAAGGAGAGGGAGACTGGGATAGAGAGAGAGAGTCCGGGAGAGAGAGAGACTGGGATAGAGAGAGAGAGACTGGGATAGAGAGAGAGAGAGACTGGGATAGAGAGAGAGAGACTGGGATAGAGAGAGACTGGGATAGAGAGAGAGAGAGACTGGGATAGAGAGAGAGAGACTGGGATAGAGAGAGCCTGGGATAGAGAGAGAGAGAGACTGGGATAGAGAGAGAGAGACTGGGATAGAGAGAGAGACTGGGATAGAGAGAGAGAGAGAGAGACTGGGATAGAGAGAGAGAGAGACTGGGATAGAGAGAGAGAGAGAGACTGAGATAGAGAGAGAGAGAGACTGGGATAGAGAGAGAGAGAGAGACTGGGATAGAGAGAGAGGGAGACTGGGATAGAGAGAGAGGGAGACTGGGATAGAGAGAGAGAGACCGGGAGAGAGAGAGACTGGGATAGAGAGAGAGAGACTGGGATAGAGAGAGAGAGAGACTGGGATAGAGAGAGAGTGTCTGGGATAGAGAGAGAGAGAGAGACTGGGATAGAGAGAGAGAGAGACTGGGATAGAGAGAGAGAGAGAGACTGGGATAGAGAGAGACTGGGATAGAGAGAGAGAGAGACTGGGATAGAGAGAGAGAGACTGGGATAGAGAGAGACTGGGATAGAGAGAGAGAGAGACTGGGATAGAGAGAGAGAGACTGGGATAGAGAGAGAGAGAGAGACTCGGATAGAGAGAGAGAGAGACTGAGATAGACAGAGAGAGAGACTGGGATAGAGAGAGAGAGAGAGACTGGGATAGAGAGAGAGGGAGACTGGGATAGAGAGAGAGAGAGACTGGGATAGAGAGAGAGGGAGACTGGGATAGAGAGAGAGAGAGACTGGGATAGAGAGAGAGACTGGGAGAGAGAGAGAGAGAGACTGGGATAGAGAGAGAGAGACTGGGATAGAGAGAGAGAGAGACTGGGATAGAGAGAGAGAGTCTCCGATAGAGAAAGACTGTGATAGAGAGAGAGAGAGACTGGGATAGAGAGAGAGAGACTGGGATAGAGAGAGAGACTGGGATAGAGAGAGAGAGAGCGAGACTGGGATAGAGAGAGAGACTGAGATAGAGAGAGAGACTGGGATAGAGAGAGAGAGAGAGAGACTGGGATAGAGAGAGAGGGAGACTGGGATAGAGAGAGAGAGAGACTGGGATAGAGAGAGAGAGACTGGGAGAGAGAGAGAGAGATTGGGATAGAGAGAGAGAGACTGGGCTAGAGAGAGAGAGAGATTGGGATAGAGAGAGAGAGAGACTGGGATAGAACGAGAGAGAGACTGGGATAGAGAGAGAGAGACTGGGATAGAGAGAGAGAGAGACTGGAACAGAAAGAGGGAGACTGGGATAGAGAGAGAGACTGGGATAGAGAGAGGGAGAGACTGGGATAGAGAGAGAGACTGGGGTAGAGAGAGAGAGACTGGGATAGAGAGAGAGAGACTGGGATAGAGAGAGAGAGAGACTGGGATAGAGAGAGAGAGAGACTGGAATAGAGAGAGGGAGACTGGGATAGAGAGAGAGACTGGGATAGATAGAAAGAGGCTGGAATAGAGAGAGAGAGACTGGGATAGAGAGAGAGAGAGACTGGGATAGAGAGAGAGAGAGACTGGGATAGAGAAAGAGAGTGAGAGATTGGGATAGAGAGAGAGAGAGACTGGGATAAAGAGAGAGAGAGAGACTGGAATAGAGAGAGGGAGACTGGGATAGAGAGAGAGACTGGGATAGGGAGAGAGAGGCTGGAATAGAGGGAGAGAGACTGGGATAGAGAGAGACTGGGATAGAGAGAGAGTGAGAGACTGGGATAGAGAGAGAGAGACACTGGGATAGAGAGAGAGACTGGGATAGAGAGAGAGGGACACTGGGATAGAGAGAGAGAGAGACTGGGATAGAGAGAGAGAGTCTGGGATAGAGAGAGACTGGGATAGAGAGAGAGAGACTGGGATAGAGAGAGAGAGACTGGGATAGAGAGAGAGAGAGAGACTGGGATAGAGAGAGAGAGAGACTGAGATAGAGAGAGAGAGAGACTGGGATAGAGAGAGAGAGAGAGACTGGGATAGAGAGAGAGAGACTGGGATAGAGAGAGAGAGAGACTGGGATAGAGAGAGAGAGAGACTGGGATAGAGAGAGAGACTGGGATAGAGAGAGAGAGAGACTGGGATAGAGAGAGAGAGACTGGGATAGAGAGAGAGAGACTGGGATAGAGAGAGAGAGAGACTGGGATAAAGAGAGAGAGAGACTGGGATAGAGAGAGAGACTGGGATAGAGAGAGAGAGAGTCTGGGATAGAGAGAGACTGGGATAGAGAGAGAGAGAGACTGGGATAGAGAGAGAGAGACTGGGATAGAGAGAGAGTGAGAGACTGGGATAGAGAGAGAGAGAGACTGAGATAGAGAGAGAGAGAGACTGGGATAGAGAGAGAGAGAGAGACTGGGATAGAGAGAGAGGGAGACTGGGATAGAGAGAGAGAGAGAGACTGGGATAGAGAGAGAGGGAGACTGGGATAGAGAGAGAGAGAGAGACTGGGATAGAGAGAGAGAGAGAGACTGGGATAGAGAGAGAGAGAGAGACTGGGATAGAGAGAGAGAGAGACTGAGATAGAGAGAGAGAGAGACTGGGATAGAGAGAGAGAGAGATTGGGATAGAGAGAGAGAGAGACTGAGATAGAGAGAGAGAGAGAGACTGGGATAGAGAGAGAGAGAGACTGGGATAGAACGAGAGAGAGACTGGGATAGAGAGAGAGAGACTGGGATAGAGAGGGAGAGAGACTGGGATAGAGAGAGAGAGACTCGGATAGAGAGAGAGAGACTGGGATAGAGAGAGAGAGATACTGGGATAGAGAGAGAGAGAGACTGGGATAGAGAGAGAGAGAGACTGGGATAGAGAGAGAGACTGGGATTGAGAGAGAGAGAGGGACTGGGATTGAGAGAGAGACTGGGACAGAGAGAAAGAGAGACTGAGATAGAGAGAGAGAGAGAGAGACTGGGATAGAGAGAGAGGGAGACTGGGATAGAGAGAGAGAGAGACTGGGAGAGAGAGAGAGAGACTGGGAGAGAGAGAGAGACACTGGGATAGAGAGAGAGAGACTGGGATAGAGAGAGAGAGACTGGAATAGAGAGAGAGAGAGAGAGAGAGAGACTGGGAGAGAGAGAGAGAGACTGGGAGAGAGAGAGAGACACTGGGATAGAGAGAGAGAGAGAGATTGGGATAGAGAGAGAGAGACTGTGATAGAACGAGAGAGAGACTGGGATAGAGAGAGAGAGAGACTGGAATAGAAAGAGGGAGACTGGGATAGAGAGAGAGACTGGGATAGAGAGAGAGAGAGAGACTGGGATAGAGAGGGAGAGAGACTGGGATAGAGAGAGAGAGAGAGGCACTGGGATAGAGAGAGAGAGACTGGGATAGAGAGAGAGAGAGAGACTGGGATAGAGAGAGAGAGACTGGGATAGAGAGAGAGAGACTGGGATAGAGAGAGAGAGACTGGGATATAGAGAGAGAGAGACTGGGATAGAGAGAGAGAGAGACTGGGATAGAGAGAGAGAGACTGGGATAGAGAGAGAGAGACTGGGATAGAGAGAGAGACTGGGATAGAGAGAGAGAGAGACTGGAATAGAGAGAGAGAGAGACTGGGGTAGAGAGAGGGTCTGGGATAGAGAGAGAGTGAGACTGGGATAGAGAGAGAGACTGGGATAGAGAGAGAGACTGGGATAGAGAGAGAGAGAGACTGGGATAGAGAGAGAGAGACTGGGATAGAGAGAGAGAGACTGGGATAGAGAGAGAGAGACTGGGATAGAGAGAGAGAGAGAGAGAGAGACTGGGATAGAGAGAGAGAGAGAGACTGGGATAGAGAGAGAGAGAGACTGGGATAGAGAGAGAGAGAGAGACTGGGATAGAGAGAGAGACTGGGATAGAGAGAGAGAGAGAGACTGGGATAGAGAGAGAGAGAGACTGGGATAGAGAGAGAGAGAGACTGGAATAGAAAGAGGGAGAGACTGGGATAGAGAGGGAGAGAGACTGGGATAGAGAGAGAGAGAGAGACTGGGATAGAGAGAGAGAGAGACTGGGATAGAGAGAGAGAGAGACTGGGATAGAGAGAGAGAGAGAGACTGGGATAGAGAGAGAGAGAGAGACTGGGATAGAGAGAGCGAGAGACTGGGATAGAGAGAGAGAGAGACTGAGATAGAGAGAGAGACTGGGATAGAGAGAGAGAGACTGGGATAGAGAGAGAGAGAGACTGGGATAGAGAGAGAGAGAGACTGGGATAGAGAGAGAGAGAGACTGGGATAGAGAGAGACTGGGATAGAGAGAGACTGGGATAGAGAGAGAGAGAGACTGGGATAGAGAGGGAGAGAGACTGGGATAGAGAGAGAGAGAGAGGCACTGGGATAGAGAGAGAGACTGGGATAGAGAGAGAGAAAGAGAGACTGGGATTGAGAGAGAGAGACTGGGATAGAGAGAGAGAGAGACTGGGATAGAGAGAGAGAGACTGGGATAGAGAGAGAGAGAGAATGGGATAGAGAGAGAGAGAGACTGGGATAGAGAGAGAGAGACTGGGATAGAGAGAGACTGGGATAGAGAGAGAGAGACTGGGATCGAGAGAAAGAGGCTGGAATAGAGAGAGAAGACTGGGATAGAGAGAGAGAGTGAGAGACTGGGATAGAGAGAGAGAGACTGGGATCGAGAGAGAGAGAGACTGGGATAAAGAGAGAGAGAGAGAGAGACTGGGATAGAGAGAGAGAGAGACTGGAATATAGAGAGGGAGACTGGGATAGAGAGAGAGACTGGGATAGAGAGAGAGAGACTGGGATAGAGAGAGAGAGAGACTGGGATAGAGAGAGAGAGACTGGGATAGAGAGAGAGAGAGATTGGGATAGAGAGAGAGAGAGACTGGGATAGAGAAAGAGCGAGACTGGGATAGAGAGAGAGAGAGACTGGGATAGAGAGAGAGAGACTGAGAGAGTGAGAGACTGGTATAGAGAGAGAGAGACTGGGATAGAGAGAGAGAGACTGGGATAGAGAGAGAGACTGGGATAGAGAGAGAGAGAGAGACTGGGAGAGAGAGAGAGAGACTGGGATAGAGAGAGAGAGAGACTGGGATAGAGAGAGAGAGAGACTGGGATAGAGAGAGAGACTGGGATAGAGAGAGAGAGAGAGACTGGGATAGAGAGAGAGAGAGAGAGACTGGGATAGAGAGAGAGACTGGGATAGAGAGAGAGAGAGGGACTGTGATAGAGAGAGAGACTGGGATAGAGAGAGAGAGAGACTGGGATAGAGAGAGAGAGAGACTGAGATAGAGAGAGAGACTGGGATAGAGAGAGAGACTGGGATAGAGAGAGAGAGAGACTGGGATAGAGAGAGAGAGAGACTGGGATAGAGAGAGAGAGAGACTGGGATAGAGAGAGACTGGGATAGAGAGAGACTGGGATAGAGAGAGAGAGAGACTGGGATAGAGAGGGAGAGAGACTGGGATAGAGAGAGAGAGAGAGGCACTGGGATAGAGAGAGAGACTGGGATAGAGAGAGAGAAAGAGAGACTGGGATTGAGAGAGAGAGACTGGGATAGAGAGAGAGAGAGACTGGGATAGAGAGAGAGAGACTGGGATAGAGAGAGAGAGAGAATGGGATAGAGAGAGAGAGAGACTGGGATAGAGAGAGAGAGACTGGGATAGAGAGAGACTGGGATAGAGAGAGAGAGACTGGGATCGAGAGAAAGAGGCTGGAATAGAGAGAGAAGACTGGGATAGAGAGAGAGAGTGAGAGACTGGGATAGAGAGAGAGAGACTGGGATAGAGAGAGAGAGAGACTGGGATAAAGAGAGAGAGAGAGAGAGACTGGGATAGAGAGAGAGAGAGACTGGAATATAGAGAGGGAGACTGGGATAGAGAGAGAGACTGGGATAGAGAGAGAGAGACTGGGATAGAGAGAGAGAGAGACTGGGATAGAGAGAGAGAGACTGGGATAGAGAGAGAGAGAGATTGGGATAGAGAGAGAGAGAGACTGGGATAGAGAAAGAGCGAGACTGGGATAGAGAGAGAGAGAGAGACTGGGATAGAGAGAGAGAGACTGAGAGAGTGAGAGACTGGTATAGAGAGAGAGAGACTGGGATAGAGAGAGAGAGACTGTGATAGAGAGAGAGACTGGGATAGAGAGAGAGAGAGAGACTGGGAGAGAGAGAGAGAGACTGGGATAGAGAGAGAGAGAGACTGGGATAGAGAGAGAGAGAGACTGGGATAGAGAGAGAGACTGGGATAGAGAGAGAGAGAGAGACTGGGATAGAGAGAGAGAGAGAGAGACTGGGATAGAGAGAGAGACTGGGATAGAGAGAGAGAGAGGGACTGTGATAGAGAGAGAGACTGGGATAGAGAGAGAGAGAGACTGGGATAGAAAGAGAGAGAGACTGGGATAGAGAGAGAGACTGGGATAGAGAGAGAGAGAGAGACTGGGATAGAGAGAGAGAGACTGGGATAGAGAGAGAGAGAGACTGGGATAGAGAGAGAGAGACTGGGATAGAGAGAGAGAGAGACTGGGATAGAGAGAGAGAGAGACTGGGATAGAGAGAGAGAGAGAGACTGGGATAGAGAGAGAGAGACTGGGATAGAGAGAGAGAGAGAGACAGGGATAGAGAGAGAGAGAGACTGGGATAGAGAGAGAGAGACTGGGATAGAGAGAGAGAGAGAGAGACTGGGATAGAGAGAGAGAGACTGGGATAGAGAGAGAGAGACTGGAATAGAGAGAGAGAGAGACTGCGATAGAGAGAGAGAGAGAGAGAGACTGGAATAGAGGGAGAGAGAGACTGGGATAGAGAGAGAGAGACTGGGATAGAGAGAGAGAGACTGGGATAGAGAGAGAGAGACTGGGATAGGGAGAGAGACACTGGGATAGAGAGAGAGAGAGACTGGGATAGAGAGAGAGAGGCTGGGATAGAGGGAGAGAGAGAGACTGAGATAGAGAGAGAGAGACTGGGATAGAGAGAGAGAGACTGGGATAGAGAGAGAGAGAGAGACTGGGATAGAGAGAGAGACTGGGATAGAGAGAGAGAGAGACTGGGATAGAGAGAGAGAGAGAGAGTGGGATAGAGATAGAGAGAGACTGGGATAGAGAGAGAGAGAGACTGGGATAGAGAGAGACTGGGAGAGAGAGAGAGAGAGACTGGGATAGAGAGAGAGAGACTGGGATAGAGAGAGAGAGAGACTGGGATAGAGAGAGAGACTGGAATAGAGAGAGAGAGAGAACGGGATAGAGAGAGAGAGGGAGACTGGGATAGAGAGAGAGACTGGGATCGAGAGAGAGAGGGAGACTGGGATAGAGAGAGAGACTGGGATCGAGAGAAAGAGGCTGGAATAGAGAGAGAGAGTGAGAGACTGGGATAGAGAGAGAGAGTGAGAGACTGGGATAGAGAGAGAGAGTGAGAGACTGGGATAGAGAGAGAGAGAGACTGGGATAGAGAGAGAGAGACTGGGATAAAGAGAGAGAGAGAGAGAGACTGGGATAGAGAGAGAGAGAGACTGGAATATAGAGAGGGAGACTGGGATAGAGAGAGAGACTGGGATAGAGAGAGAGAGGCTGGAATAGAGAGAGAGAGACTGAGATAGAGAGAGAGAGACTGGGATAGAGAGAGAGTGAGAGACTGGGATAGAGAAAGAGATAGACTGGGATAGAGAGAGTGAGAGAGACTGGGATAGAGAAAGAGATAGACTGGGATAGAGAGAGTGAGAGAGACTGGGATAGAGAGAGAGAGACTCTGGGATAGAGAGAGAGAGAGACTGGGATAGAGAGAGAGAGACTGGGATAGAGAGAGAGAGACTGGGATAGAGAGGGAGAGAGACTGGGATAGAGAGAGAGAGAGAGGGACTGGGATAGAGAGAGAGAGACTGGGATAGAGAGAGAGACAGAGGGACTCGGATAGAGAGAGAGAGAGACTGGGATAGAGAGAGAGAGACTGGGATAGAGAGGGAGAGAGACTGGGATAGAGAGAGAGAGACTCGGATAGAGAGAGAGAGACTGGGATAGAGAGAGAGAGAGACTGGGATAGAGAGAGAGAGAGACTGGGATAGAGAGAGAGAGAGACTGGGATAGAGAGAGAGACTGGGATTGAGAGAGAGAGAGGGACTGGGATTGAGAGAGAGACTGGGATAGAGAGAGAGAGAGACTGAGATAGAGAGAGAGAGAGAGAGACTGGGATAGAGAGAGAGGGAGACTGGGATAGAGAGAGAGAGAGACTGGGAGAGAGAGAGAGAGACTGGGAGAGAGAGAGAGACACTGGGATAGAGAGAGAGAGAGACTGGGATAGAGAGAGAGAGACTGGGATAGAGAGAGAGAGAGAGAGAGAGAGACTGGGAGAGAGAGAGAGAGACTGGGAGAGAGAGAGAGACACTGGGATAGAGAGAGAGAGAGAGATTGGGATAGAGAGAGAGAGACTGTGATAGAACGAGAGAGAGACTGGGATAGAGAGAGAGAGAGACTAGGATAGAAAGAGGGAGACTGGGATAGAGAGAGAGACTGGGATAGAGAGAGAGAGAGAGACTGGGATAGAGAGGGAGAGAGACTGGGATAGAGAGAGAGAGAGAGGCACTGGGATAGAGAGAGAGAGACTGGGATAGAGAGAGAGAGAGAGACTGGGATAGAGAGAGAGAGACTGGGATAGAGAGAGAGAGACTGGGATAGAGAGAGAGAGACTGGGATATAGAGAGAGAGAGACTGGGATAGAGAGAGAGAGAGACTGGGATAGAGAGAGAGAGAGACTGGGATAGAGAGAGAGAGACTGGGATAGAGAGAGAGACTGGGATAGAGAGAGAGAGAGACTGGAATAGAGAGAGAGAGAGAGACTGGGATAGAGAGAGAGTGAGACTGGGATAGAGAGAGAGAGAGAGACTGGGATAGAGAGAGAGAGAGAGAGAGAGACTGGGATAGAGAGAGAGAGAGAGAGACTGGGATAGAGAGAGAGTGAGACTGGGATAGAGAGAGAGAGAGAGACTGGGATAGAGAGAGAGACTGGGATAGAGAGAGAGAGAGAGAGTGGGATAGAGAGAGAGAGAGACTGGGATAGAGGGAGAGAGAGACTGGAATAGAAAGAGGGAGACTGGGATAGAGAGAGAGTGGGATAGAGAGAGAGAGAGACTGGGATAGAGAGGGAGAGAGACTGGGATAGAGAGAGAGAGAGAGACTGGGATAGAGAGAGAGAGAGACTGGGATAGAGAGAGAGAGAGACTGGGATAGAGAGAGAGAGAGAGACTGGGATAGAGAGAGAGAGAGAGACTGGGATAGAGAGAGAGAGACACTGAGATAAAGAGAGAGACTGGGATAGAGAGAGAGAGACTGGGATAGAGAGAGAGAGAGACTGGGATAGAGAGAGAGAGAGACTGGGATAGAGAGAGAGAGAGAATGGGATAGAGAGAGAGAGAGACTGGGATAGAGAGAGACTGGGATAGAGAGAGACTGGGATAGAGAGAGAGAGAGAGACTGGGATAGAGAGAGAGAGAGAATGGGATAGAGAGAGAGAGAGACTGGGATAGAGAGAGACTGGGATAGAGAGAGACTGGGATAGAGAGAGAGAGAGACTGGGATAGAGAGTGAGAGAGACTGGGATAGAGAGAGAGAGAGAGGCACTGGGATAGAGAGAGAGACTGGGATAGAGAGAGAGAAAGAGAGACTGGGATAGAGAGAGAGAGACTGGGATAGAGAGAGAGAGAGACTGGGATAGAGAGAGAGAGAGACTGGGATAGAGAGAGAGAGAGAATGGGATAGAGAGAGAGAGAGACTGGGATAGAGAGAGAGAGACTGGGATAGAGAGAGACTGGGATAGAGAGAGAGAGACTGGGATAGAGAGAGAGAGACTGGGATAGAGAGAGAGAGACTGGGATAGAGAGAGAGAGAGAGAGACTGGGATAGAGAGACTGAGATAGAGAGAGAGAGACTGGGATCAAGAGAGAGAGAGACTGGGATAGAGAGAGAGCGACTGGGATAGAGAGAGAGAGACTGGGATAGAGAGAGAGAGAGAGAGACTGGGATAGAGAGACTGAGATAGAGAGAGAGAGACTGGGATCAAGAGAGAGAGAGACTGGGATAGAGAGAGAGCGACTGGGATAGAGAGAGAGAGACTGGGATAGAGAGAGCGAGAGACTGGGATAGAGAGAGAGAGAGAGACTGTGATAGAGAGAGAGAGAGACTGGGATAGAGAGAGAGAGAGACTGGGATAGAGAGAGAGAGAGACTGGGATAGAGAGAGAGAGAATGGGAGAGAGAGAGTGAGACTGGGATAGAGAGAGAGACTGGTATAGAGAGAGAGAGAGAGACTGGGATAGAGAGAGAGAGACTGGGATAGAGAGAGAGAGAGAGAGACTGGGATAGAGAGAGAGAGACTGGGATAGAGAGAGAGAGACTGGGATAGAGTGAACGAGACTGGGATAGAGAGAGAGAGAGAGAGACTGGGATAGAGAGGGAGTGACTGGGATAGAGAGAGAGACTGGGATAGAGAGAGAGAGACTGGGATAGAGAGAGAGAGAGACTGGGATAGAGAGAGACTGGGATAGAGAGAGAGACTGGGATAGAGAGAGAGAGACTGGGATAGAGAGAGACTGGGATAGAGAGAGAGACTGGGATAGAGAGAGAGAGAGAGACTGGGATAGAGAGAGAGAGAATGGGAGAGAGAGAGTGAGAGAGAAAGAGAGTGAGAGAATGGGAGGGAGAGTAAGAGAGAGATAGTGGATGTTGTGTTCTGCTTCTTCACGTAGCATAAGTTGCTTCCTTGATGTGCACTCTGACAAAGGAAGGTTCAGACTGGGAGATAACACATTTATTGAACAATTAACAATTCTCCTACTTGAGTTCGACTCTCCTGCTAATCTTGCTACAGTAACTCAGTCTAACTAACCAGTCTGCTCTAAGCCATGCGGTGAGTGTGATGCTTCCTGATCTGCCCCTGTCTCTCTACGTGTCGTCTGTGGACAGAGAAAGAGCATGTGTGCCCTGTCCTTTTATATCGGTAGCCCCCTTGTGGTAGTGTCACCTCTGGGTGTCTTGACTGCCCATTGGTCGTGCCCTATTCTATGTGTTCATTAGCTGTGTGTCTGCGTGTCATCATGTCTCTGGAGCTCCCTCTAGTGTTTACCTGGTCACAGTGCATTTACATTAACCCCTTGTGTATTGACATTGATGCACATCACCACAGTGGGAGAGGAGAGAGAGTAAGAGAGAGATAGTGGGAGATAGAGAGAGGGGGACAGTAAGAGAGAGAAAGTGGGCGAGAGTGGCAAAGAGAGAGAGAGTGAGAGAGAGAGTGAGAGAGAGAGAGAGAATGGAAAAGAGTGGGATAGAGAGAGTAAGAGAGAGAGAGAGAGAGTGGGAGAGAGTGGGAGAGAGTGAGAGAGACAGTGTAAGAGACAGTGGGATATTGAGAGAGTGTAAGAGAGACAGAGTGGATAGAGTGTGTAAGAGAGAGAGAGTGGATAGAGAGAGTGTGTAAGAGAGAGAGAGAGTGGGATAGAGAGAGAGTGGGAGAGAGAGAGAGAGTGGGAGGGAGTGGGAGAGAGAGAGTTGGATACAGAGAATGTAAGAGAGAGAGTGGGGGAGAGAGTTCGAGTGGGAGAGAGAGAGAGTGGGAGAGACAGAGAGAGTGAGAGAGAGAGTGAGAGAGAGAGAGAGAAAAAGGAGAAATAGTGGGATAGAGAGAGAGAGAGTGGGACGGAGTGGGAGAGAGAGAGCGGGAGAGAGAGCGGGAGAGAGAGAGAGAGTGGGAGAGAGAGAGTGGGACGGAGTGGGAGAGAGAGAGCGGGAGAGAGAGAGAGAGTGGGAGAGAGAGAGTGGGACGGAGTGGGAGAGAGAGAGAGTGGGATACAGAGAGTGTAAGAGAGAGTGAGTGGAATAGAGGGTGTGGTGATGTGCATCACTGTAAATACATGTAAGCTAGACAGACACTAGAGGGAGCACCAGAAACATCACACACACACTCAACCAATAGATACGTTAGATGGGAGGCGACCAATGGACACTCAAAATACACAAGGAGGTGACACGACCACAGGGGGGCGTTACACCAACCCATACATAAAGGACACCACACACATGATCAGCCCCTTTGGCCAGTGGAGACAGTCAGTGAGGAGAGGCACAGGGTTGATTCAGTACCACACCCACCACGTGGCAGACAGCAGCTGGTTAGTCAGTTTAGGGAGCTACAATAGGATTAGCAGTAGTGTCGAACTCAAGTTATAAAAGTGTACATAGTGTAAATAAATGAGTTGAAGTTATTTACACGTCTCGACCTTCCTTGACAAATGCAACACAAGGAAGCCGCTTATGTTACAAAGGAAACATAACAAAACAGAGAGTAAGAGAGAGAGAGTGGGGGGGGGGGAGAGAGAGACTGGGGGGGGGGGGAGAGAGAGAGAGACTGGGGGGGGGGGGAGAGAGAGAGACTGGGGGGGGTGGGGGAGAGAGAGAGACTGGGGGGGGTGGGGGAGAGAGAGAGACTGGGGGGGTGGGGGAGAGAGAGAGAGAGACTGGGGAAGGGGAGAGAGAGAGACTGGGGGGGGGGAGAGAGAGAGAGACTGGGGGGGGGGGGAGAGAGAGAGACTGGGGAAGGGGAGAGAGAGAGACTGGGGAAGGGGAGAGAGAGAGACTGGGGGGGGGAGAGAGAGAGAGAGAGACTGGGGAACTGGGGAAGGGGAGAGAGAGAGACTGGGGGGGGGGAGAGAGAGAGACTGGGGGGGGGGTGGAGAGAGAGAGAGGGTGGGATACAGAGAGTGTAAGAGAGATAGTGGGATAGAGGGAGAGAGATAGTGGGATAGAGGGAGAGAGAGAGTGGGAGAGAGTGGGAGGGAGTGGAATAGAGAGAGACAGTGGGATAGAGAGTGTAAGAGAGAGAGAGTGGGAGAGAGAGAGGGTGGGATACAGAGCGTAAGAAAGAGACAGTGAGAGAGAGAGAGTGGGAGGGAGTGGGACAGAGAGAGTGGGATAGAGAGAGTGGGAGAGAGTGGGAGAGAGCGAGGGTGGGATACAGAGTGTAAGAGAGAGACAGTGGGAGAGAGAGTGGGAGGGAGTGGGAAAGAGAGAGTGGGAGAGAGTGGGATAGAGAGAGTGGGAGGGAGTGGGATAGAGAGAGTGGGAGGGAGTGGGATAGAGAGAGTGGGGGAGAGTGGGAGGGAGTGGGAAAGAGAGAGTGGGATAGAGAGAGTGGGAGGGAGTGGGATAGAGAGAGTGGGAGAGAGAGAGTGGGAGAGAGTGGGAGAGAGAGAGTGGGAGAGAGAGAGTGGGAGAGAGCGAGAGTGGGATACAGAGTGTAAGAGAGAGACAGTGGGAGAGAGAGTGGGAGGGAGTGGGAAAGAGAGAGTGGGAGGGAGTGGGATAGAGAGAGTGGGAGAGAGAGTGGGAGAGAGTGGGATAGAGAGAATGGGAGAGAGTGGGAGGGAGTGGGATAGAGAGAGAGAGTGGGAGGGAGTGGGATAGAGAGAGTGGGATAGAGAGAGTGGGAGGGAGTGGGATAGAGAGAGTGGGGGAGAGTGGGAGGGAGTGGGATAGAGAGAGTGGGATAGAGAGAGTGGGAGGGAGTGGGATAGAGAGAGTGGGAGAGAGAGAGTGGGAGAGAGTGGGAGAGAGCGAGGGTGGGATACAGAGTGTAAGAGAGAGAGAGTGGGAGAGAGAGTGGGAGGGAGTGGGACAGAGAGAGTGGGAGAGAGTGGGATAGAGAGAGTGGGAGAGAGAGAGTGGGAGGGAGTGGGAGGGAGTGGGATAGAGAGAGTGGGAGAGAGAGAGTGGGAGAGAGTGGGATAGAGAGAGTGGGATAGAGAGAGTGGGAGAGAGAGTGGGAGGGAGTGGGAGGGAGTGGGATAGAGAGAGTGGGATAGAGAGAGTGGGAGAGAGAGTGGGATAGAGAGAGTGGGAGAGAGCGAGAATGGGATACAGAGTGTAAGAGAGAGACAGTGGGAGAGAGAGTGGGAGGGAGTGGGACAGAGAGAGTGGGATAGAGAGAGTGGGAGGGAGTGGGAGAGAGCGAGGGTGGGATACAGAGTGTAAGAGAGAGACAGTGGGAGAGAGAGTGGGAGGGAGTGGGATAGAGAGAGTGGGAGAGAGAGTGGGAGAGAGAGTGGGATAGAGAGAGTGGGAGAGAGCGAGAGTGGGATACAGAGTGTAAGAGAGAGACAGTGGGAGAGAGAGTGGGAGGGAGTGGGATAGAGAGAGTGGGAGAGAGAGTGGGAGAGAGAGTGGGATAGAGAGAGTGGGAGAGAGCGAGAGTGGGATACAGAGTGTAAGAGAGAGACAGTGGGAGAGAGAGTGGGAGGGAGTGGGATAGAGAGAGTGGGAGAGAGAGTGGGAGAGAGTGGGATAGAGAGAGTGGGAGAGAGTGGGAGGGAGTGGGATAGAGAGAGTGGGATAGAGAGAGTGGGAGAGAGAGTGGGAGGGAGTGGGATAGAGAGAGTGGGAGAGAGAGAGTGGGAGAGAGTGGGATAGAGAGAGTGGGAGAGAGTGGGAGAGAGAGAGTGGGAGAGAGTGGGATAGAGAGAGTGGGATAGAGAGAGTGGGATAGAGAGAGTGGGAGAGAGAGTGGGAGGGAGTGGGAGGGAGTGGGATAGAGAGAGTGGGAGAGAGGGGGAGGGAGAGAGTGGGAGAGAGTGGGATAGAGAGAGTGGGATAGAGAGAGTGGGAGAGAGTGGGAGGGAGTGGGATAGAGAGAGTGGGATAGAGAGAGTGGGAGAGAGCGAGAGTGGGATACAGAGTGTAAGAGAGAGACAGTGGGAGAGAGAGTGGGAGGGAGTGGGATAGAGAGAGTGGGAGAGAGAGTGGGAGAGAGAGAGAGAGAGAGAGTGGGAGAGAGTGGGAGAGAGAGTGGGATAGAGAGAGAGGGAGAGAGTGGGATAGAGAGAGTGGGAGAGAGAGTGGGAGAGAGAGTGGGGGAAGTCTTGGGGAACATTATGAACCTACCTCTAGCTGTGGTGGGTGAGAGTGACAGAGTCCGGCGAAGGATTCTCCTTCAGTGGAAAGATACGAGGCCCCCAGGCGTGGAATCCTGGATCAGCGATATGGAGGGGTTCATTAAATTGGAGAGGGTGAAATTCGCCCTGAGAGGGTCGGTACAAGGGTTCTTCAGGCGGTGGCAACCGTTCTTAGACTTTCTGGCAGAACGCTAGACATTGGTCATTGGTCAATGGCAGCAGCAGCTCGGGGGCGGTGGGGGGGGGCGGGGGTTACGTTATTATTGTTGATGTTATTTACACTGGAGGGTCTGAGGGGGTGTATATACCTGTGGTGTTAAGTCGGGGTGTTAATGTTAATTTATTATTTAGGTACGGGGGGAGGGGTTGGGGGGGGGGTTGGGGGGGTTTGGGGGGGGGTGGTTTGGGGGGGGTTTGGGGGGGGTTTGGGGGGGGGGTTTGGGGGGGGTTTGGGGGGGGGTTTAGGGGGGGGTTTGGGGGGGGTGGTTTGGGGGGGGAGGGGTTTGGGGGGGGTTTGGAGGGGGGGGGTTTGGGGTGGGGGTTTGGGGGGGGGTTTGGGGGGGTGGTTTGGGGGGGTGGGGTTGGGGGGGGTTTGGGGGGGGTTTGGGGGGGAGGGGTTTGGGGGGGGGGGTTGGGGGGGGTTTGGGGGGATGGGGGTTTGGGGGAGGGGTTTGGGGGGGGGTTTGGGGGGGGTTTGGGGGGGGGGGTTGGGGGGGGGTTGGGGGGGGAGGGGTTTGGGGGGGGGTTTGGGGGGGGGTTTGGGGGGGGTTTGGGGGGGGGTTTGGGGGGGGAGGGGTTTGGGGGAGGGGTTTGGGGGGGGTTTGGGGGGGGGGTTTGGGGGGGGTTTGGGGGGGGGTTGGGGGGGGAGGGGTTTGGGGGGGGGGTTTGGGGGTTGCTGTTTTCGATCGTGTTTTGTACTGAACCCTGTTGGGTTCTTTTTTCTTTCTCATTTTGTTATTGATATTTTATGAAAACCTTTAATAAAAATTATTTTTAAAAAGAGAGTGACAGAGAGCGTGGGCAGCAGTAAACACTTGACAAGCACAGACATAACCCACACAATAACCCTCCCACACCCACGCAAACATCCTTCTGCACATTCCAATCTCCCATTCACCATTCACTCCAAGCTGCTTCAACCTGTCCCTGGAGCTTATCAATGCTCATTAACATCAGAAAATAAATCCCAATGGCAGAAAGACACCTTCATTCATTTAACCCATTCCTGCAAAGTCTGAACTCCGCTGGAGCGCAGAGACCCGTTCACAAAGAGCACCACGTGTCGTCTCCACTGGGGTCGGATAACCGAGCAACAGCTTCAGACACAACTGCCTTGAACGGGGAGTTTGAACCCAGCTGGAACCGTCCTGTGGGGCGCCACAGTGGTTAGCACTGTGGCTTCACAGCTCCAGGGTCCCAGGTTCGATTCCCGGCTTGGGTCACTGTCTGTGCGGAGTCTGCACGTTCTCCCCGTGTCTGCGTGGGTTTCCTCCGGGGGCTCCGGTTTCCTCCCACAAGTCCCAAAAGACGTGCTGTTCGGTGAATTGGACATTCTGAATTCTCCCTCAGTGTACCTGAACAGGCGCCGGAGTGTGGCGACTAGGGGCTTTTCACAGTAACCTTATCGCAGCGTTAATGTGAGCCCACTTGTGACGATAATAAAGCTGATGGTTATGATCATGCATGTAGCAGGATTTGCACATCGAGACGGATGCGGAGCAGGATATTAAAAGCTGCTGTTGGTACCAAACTGGGAGATCTGACCAACAGGGAGTCAATAGAGTTATTGGGCGAGATTCTCCCACCCCCCGCCGAGTCGGAGAATCTCCGGGGGCTGGCGTGAATCCCCCCCCCCCCCCCGCCGGGTCGGACAATCTCCGGGGGCTGGCGTGAATCCCGCTCCCGCCGGGTCGGAGAATCGCCGGGGGCTGGCGTGAATCCCGCCCCCGCCGGTTGCCGAAGTCTCCGGTACCGGATATTCGGCGGGGGCGGGAATCGCTTCGCGCCGGTTGCCCCCCCCCCCCTCCCCCGCTCGATTCTCCGGCCCGGATGGGCTGAAGTCCCGCCGATAAATTGCCTGTCCCGCCGGCATGGATTAAACCACCTACCTTACCGGCGGGACCAGGCGGCGTGGGCGGGCTCCGGGGTCCTGGGGGAGGGCGCGGGGCGATCTGGCCCCGGGGGTGCCCCCACGGTGGCCTGGCCTGCGATCGGGGCCCACCGATCCGCGGGCGGGCCTGTGCCGTGGGGGCACTCTTTCCCTTCCGCCTCCGCAACGGTCTCCACCATGGCGGAGGCAGGAGAGACTCTCCCCACTGCGTATGCGTGGGAAACTGTCAGCGGCCGCTGACGCTCCCACGCATGCGCCACCCGGAGATGTCGGAGATGCCAGCTGGCGGGGCGGAAATTCATCCGACGCCGTCCTAGCCCCTCAATGTTGGGGCTCGGCCCCCAAAGATTCGGAGCATTCCGCACCTTTGGGGCGGCGCGATGCCCGTCTGATTTGCGCCGTTTTGGGCGCCAGTCGGTGGACATCGCGCCGTTTCGGGAGAATTTCGCCCACTGAGTGGGAAGGCAGCGAGATCTGGCGAGCGTGGAGAAAGCTCTGATTGGGCCACAATCGAGTATTGAGCCGAGTTCAGGTCACCGCACTTTGGGAAGGATGTGGGGCGCCTGGAGAGGGGGAGGAGGGAAATTCACCAGAATGGGTCCCGGAACGGGGGGATTTCAGTTACAGGGTGAGGGTTGGAGAACTGGGCTTGTGCTCCACGGAGGGAGGGGCATTGGGGAGTGAGGGGGATTGGGGAGTGAGGGAGATTGGGGAGTGAGGGAGATTGTGGAGTGAGGGGGATTGGGGAGTGAGGGAGATTGAGGAGTCAGGGAAATTGGGGAGTGAGGGAGATTGAGGAGTGAGGGCGATTGGGGAGTGAGGGAGATTGGGGAGTGAGGGAGATTGGGGAGTGAGGGAGATTGGGGAGTGAGGGGGATTGGGGAGTGAGGGAGATTGGGGAGTGAGGGAGATTGGGGAGTGAGGGAGATTGGGAGTGAGGGAGATTGGGGAGTGAGGGGGATTGGGGAGTGAGGGGGATTGGAGAGTGAGGGAGATTGGGGAGTGAGGGAGATTGGGGAGTGAGGGAGATGGTGGAGTGAGGGAGATTGAGGAGTCAGGGAAATTGGGGAGTGAGGGAGATTGAGGAGTGAGGGCGATTGGGGAGTGAGGGAGATTGGGGAGTGAGGGGGATTGGGGAGTGAGGGAGATTGGGGAGTGAGGGAGATTGGGGAGTGAGGGGGATTGTGGAGTGAGGGAGATTGGGGAGTGAGGGGGATTGTGGAGTGAGGGGGATTCGGGAGTGAGGGGGATTGGGGAGTGAGGGAGATTGGGGAGTGAGGGAGATTGGGGAGTGAGGGAGATTGGGGAGTGATGGAGATTGGGGAGTGAGGGAGATTGGGGAGTGAGGGAGATTGGGGAGTGAGGGAGATTGGGGAGTGAGGGGGAGTGGGGAGTGAGGGGGATTGGGGAGTGAGGGGGATTGGGGAGTGAGGGAGATTGGGGAGTGAGGGAGATTGTGGAGTGAGGGGGATTGGGGAGTGAGGGATATTGGGGATTGAGGGAGATTGGGGAGTGAGGGAGATGGTGGAGTGAGGGAGATTGAGGAGTCAGGGAAATTGGGGAGTGAGGGAGATTGAGGAGTGAGGGCGTATGGGGAGTGAGGGAGATTGGGGAGTGAGGGGGATTGGGGAGTGAGGGAGAGTGGGGAGTGAGGGAGATTGGGGAGTGAGGGAGATTGGGGAGTGAGGGAGATTGGGAAGTGAGGGAGATTGAGGAGTGAGGGAGATTGGGGAGTGAGGGAGATTGAGGAGTGAGGGAAATTGGGGAGTGAGGGAGATTGAGGAGTGAGGGCGATTTGGGGAGTGAGGGAGATTGGGGCGTGAGGGCGATTGGGGAGTGAGGGAAATTAAGGAATGAGGGAGATTGGGGCGTGAGGGAGATTGAGGAGAGAGGGAGGGAGTGGGGAGAGAGGGAGATTAAGGAGAGGGGGAGGGAGTGGGGGAGAGAGGGAGGGAGTGGGGGGAGAGAGGGTGGGAGTGGAATAGAGAGGGAGGGAGAGAGGGAGGAAGTGGGGGGAGAGAGGGAGGGAGTGGGGGAGAGAGGGAGGGAGTGGGGGAGGGCGTGGGGGAGAGAGTGGGAGGGAGTGGGGGAGGGCGTCAGGGGAGAGAGGGAGGGAGTGGGGGAGAGAGGGAGGGAGTGGGATAGAGAGGGAGGGAGTGGGGGAGAGAGGGAGGGAGTGGGATAGAGAGGGAGGGCGTGAGGGAGAGGGGGGGTGGGATAGAGAGGGAGGGAGTGGGGGAGAGAGGGAGGGAGTGGGATAGAGAGGGAGGGCATGGGGGAGAGAGGGGGGGAGAGTGGGGGAGGGAGTCAGGGGAGCGAGGGAGGGAGTGGGGGAGAGAGAGGGATGGAGCGGGTGAGAGAGGGGGGGGGTGGGGAGAGAGAGGGAGGGAGCGGGGGAGAGAGGGAGGGAGTGGGGGAGAGAGGGAGGGAGTGGGGGAGAGGGGAAGGGAGTGGGGGAGAGAGAGGGGGAGAGAGAGTGGGGAGTGGGGGGAGAGAGGGAGGGAGTGGGGGAGACAGGGAGGGAGTGGGGGAAGGGGAGGGAGTGGGGGAGGGAGTGGGGGAGAGAGGGAGGGAGTGGGGGAGACAGGGAGGGAGTGGGGGAGGGGGAGGGAGTGGGGGAGGGAGGGGGAGGGAGTGGGGGAGAGAGGGAGGGAGTGGGGGAGAGGGAGTGGGGGAAGGGGAGGGAGTGGGGGAGGGAGTGGGGGAGAGAGGGAGGGAGTGGGGGAGACAGGGAGGGTGTGGGGGAGGGGGAGTGAGTGGGGGAGGGAGTGGGGAGAGATAGAAAGTGAAAATGATGAGAGGAGGACGTGGAGTTGGAGAGATGAAGATCGAGACATCGAGACCAATACATTGAATTGCAACGAGAATCCTTTCCTAATTCCGCACCAAATCCGCGATTGTTTGGTTTGGAGAGGGGCTGGTTCAGCACAGTGGGCAAAACAGCTGGCTTGTAATGCAGAACAAGGTCAGCAGCACGGTTCAATTCCCGTACAGCCTCCCCGAACAGGCGGCGGAATGTGGCGACTAGGGGCTTTTCACAGTGACGTCATTGACCTGCTGGTGACAATCAGCGATTATTACCATTCGAGATGTCCGTTCTGGCCCTGCATCATGCACAGGCGGGCCGCTCCCTGGGGAGGGGGCTGGGGGTAACTGCTCACCCCTGGCTCAGGGAGGTTACGGAAGGGGGGGTTTGAGGAAAGAGCCCCCTCGCAGGGATCCAGCCGCTCGAGGGAGCTCGGTGTCAGTTCAGTCCGTGGGGCAGCGCGGAGCAGCAGCTGCTAGCTCAAGCCCAGGGGGAAAGGTAAAGTTAATCCTCCCCAATTAAACATTGTGCCCATCATTCAGACTGCCTGACAGTGCGCTAAATAAGCCTAATCCTGCTGCAGGAAAGGTGCAAATATTTGGAATGCCTGCTGTCTGGACATGTCTCCCTGTCTGAACGATTTAAACACACTCCTGGGCACAACATACCAGAAAATCCACAACACCGACTCCCACCGCATTCCCAGTGGAGAAGGAGTTCCGACAATCCACATCTGACAGGATGAACGGGAGCAGTGACTCCCCACAACCATCAACCCTCAGTCACAGACTCTGCGAGTGTGAAGCTTCAATTCTCAAATCACAGCTTAAACTACAGACCAGAGACTCAGAGAGTTACTGAGGGAGTGCCGCACTGTCAGAGGGTCAGTACTGAGGGAGTGCCGCACTGTCAGAGGGTCAGTACTGAGGGAGTGCTGCACTGTCAGAGGGTCAGTACTGAGGGAGTGCCGCACTGTCAGAGGGTCAGTACTGAGGGAGTGCCGCACTGTCAGAGGGTCAGTATTGAGGGAGTGCTGCACTGTCAGAGGGTCAGTACTGAGGGAGTGCCGCACTGTCAGAGGGTCTGTACTGAGGGAGTGCCGCACTGTCAGAGGGTCAGTACTGAGGGAGTGCTGCACTGACAGAGGGTCAGTACTGAGGGAGTGCCGCACTGTCAGAGGGTCAGTACTGAGGGAGTGCTGCACTGTCAGAGGATCAGTACTGAGGGAGTGCTGCACTGACAGAGGGTCAGTACTGAGGGAGTGCTGCACTGTCAGAGGGTCAGTACTGAGGGAGTGCTGCACTGACAGAGGGTCAGTACTGAGGGAGTGCCGCACTGTCAGAGGGTCAGTACTGAGGGAGTGCTGCACTGTCAGAGGGTCAGTACTGAGGGAGTGCCGCACTGTCAGAGGGTCAGTACTGAGGGAGCGCCGCACTGTCAGAGGGTCAGTACTGAGGGAGTGCCGCCCTGTCAGAGGGTCAGTACTGAGGGAGTGCCGCACTGTCAGAGGGTCAGTACTGAGGGAGTGCTGCACTGTCAGAGGGTCAGTACTGAGGGAGTGCCGCACTGTCAGAGGGTCTGTACTGAGGGAGTGCTGCACTGTCAGAGGGTCAGTACTGAGGGAGTGCTGCACTGTCAGAGGGTCAGTACTGAGGGAGTGCTGCACTGTCAGAGGGTCAGTACTGAGGGAGAGCTGCACTGACAGAGGGTCAGTACTGAGGGAGTGCCGCACTGTCAGAGGGTCAGTACTGAGGGAGTGCTGCACTGTCAGAGGGTCAGTACTGAGGGAGTGCTGCACTGTCAGAGGGTCAGTACTGAGGGAGTGCCGCACTGTCAGAGGGTCAGTAATGAGGGAGTGCTGCACTGTCAGAGGGTCAGTACTGAGGGAGTGCTGCACTGTCACAGGGTCAGTACTGAGGGAGTGCCGCACTGTCAGAGGGTCAGTACTGAGGGAGTGCCGCACTGTCAGAGGGTCAATACTGAGGGAGTGCTGCACTGTCAGAGGGTCAGTACTGAAGGAGTGGCGCACTGTCAGAGGGTCAGTACTGAGGGAGTGCCGCACTGTCAGAGGGTCTGTACTGAGGGAGTGCCGCACTGTCAGAGGGTCAGTACTGAGGGAGTGCCGCACTGTCAGAGGGTCAGTACTGAGGGAGTGCTGCACTGTCAGAGGGTCAGTGCTGAGGGAGTGCTGCACTGTCAGAGGGTCAGTACTGAGGGAGTGCTGCACTGTCAGAGGGTCAGCACTGAGGGAGTGCTGCACTGTCAGAGGGTCAGTACTGAGGGAGTGCTGCACTGTCAGAGAGTCAGTACTGAGGGAGTGCCGCACTGTCAGAGGGCCAGTACTGAGGGAGTGCCGCACTGTCAGAGGGTCAGTACTGAGGGAGTGCCGCACTGTCGGAGGGTCAGTACTGAGGGAGTGCCGCACTGTCAGAGGGTCAGTACTGAGGGAGTGCCGCACTGTCAGAAGGTCAGTACTGAGGGAGTGCCGCACTGTCAGAGGGTCAGTACTGAGTGAGTGTCGCACTGTCAGAGGGTCAGTACTGAGGGAGCGCTGCACTGTCAGAGGGTCAGTACTGAGGGAGTGCTGCACTGTCAGAGGGTCAGTATTGAGGGAGAGCTGCACTGTCAGAAGGTCAGTACTGAGGGAGTGCCGCACTGTCAGAGGGTCAGTACTGAGGGAGTGCCGCACTGTCAGAGGGTCAGTACTGAGAGAGTGCTGCACTGTCAGAGGGCCAGTAATGAGGGAGTGCCGCACTGTCAGAGGGTCAGTACTGAGGGAGTGCCGCACTGTCAGAGGGTCAGTACTGAAGGAGTGGCGCACTGTCAGAGGGTCAGTACTGAGGGAGTGCCGCACTGTCAGAGGGTCTGTACTGAGGGAGTGCCGCACTGTCAGAGGGTCAGTACTGAGGGAGTGCCGCACTGTCAGAGGGTCAGTACTGAGGGAGTGCCGCACTGTCAGAGGGTCAGTACTGAGGGAGTGCCGCACTGTCAGAGGGTCAGTACTGAGGGAGTGCTGCACTGTCAGAGGGTCAGTGCTGAGGGAGTGCTGCACTGTCAGAGGGTCAGTACTGAGGGAGTGCTGCACTGTCAGAGGGTAAGCACTGAGGGTGTGCTGCACTGTCAGAGAGTCAGTACTGAGGGAGTGCCGCACTGTCGGAGGGTCAGTACTGAGGGAGTGCCGCACTGTCAGAGGGTCAGTACTGAGGGAGTGCCGCACTGTCAGAGGGTCAGTACTGAGGGAGTGCTGCACTGTCAGAGGGTCTGTACTGAGGGAGTGCTGCACTGTCAGAGGGTCAGTACTGAGGGAGTGCAGCACTGTCAGAGGGTCAGTACTGAGGGAGTGCTGCACTGTCAGAGGGTCAGTACTGAGGGAGTGCCGCACTGTCAGAGGGTCAGTACTGAGTGAGTGTTGCACTGGCAGAGGGTCAGTACTAAGGGAGTGCCGCACTGTCTGAGGGTCAGTACTGAGGGAGTGCCGCACTGTCAGAGGGTCAGTACTGAGGGAGTGCCGCACTGTCAGAGGGTCAGTACTGAGGGAGTGCCGCACTGTCAGAGGGTCAGTACTGAGGGAGTGCCGCACTGTCTGAGGGTCAGTACTGAGGGAGTGCCGCACTGTCAGAGGGTCAGTACTGAGGGAGTGCCGCACTGTCAGAGGGTCAGTACTGAGGGAGTGCCGCACTGTCAGAGGGTCAGTACTGAGGGAGTGCCGCACTGTCAGAGGGTCAGTACTGAGGGAGTGCTGCACTGTCAGAGGGTCAGTACTGAGGGAGTGCCGCACTGTCAGAGGGTCAGTACTGAGGGAGTGCCGCACTGTCAGAGGGTCAGTATTGAGGGAGTGCTGCACTGTCAGAGGGTCAGTACTGAGGGAGTGCCGCACTGTCAGAGGGTCTGTACTGAGGGAGTGCCGCACTGTCAGAGGGTCAGTACTGAGGGAGTGCTGCACTGACAGAGGGTCAGTACTGAGGGAGTGCCGCACTGTCAGAGGGTCAGTACTGAGGGAGTGCCCCACTGTCAGAGGGTCAGTACTGAGGGAGTGCCGCACTGTCAGAGGATCAGTACTGAGGGAGTGCCGCACTGTCAGAGGGTCAGTACTGAGGGAGTGCTGCACTGTCAGAGGGTCAGTACTGAGGGAGTGCCGCACTGTCAGAGGGTCAGTGCTGAGGGAGTGCTGCACTGTCAGAGGATCAGTACTGAGGGAGTGCTGCACTGACAGAGGGTCAGTATTGAGGGAGAGCTGCACTGTCAGAAGGTCAGTACTGAGGGAGTGCCGCACTGTCAGAGGGTCAGTACTGAGGGAGTGCCGCACTGTCAGAGGGTCAGTACTGAGAGAGTGCTGCACTGTCAGAGGGCCAGTAATGAGGGAGTGCCGCACTGTCAGAGGGTCAGTACTGAGGGAGTGCCGCACTGTCAGAGGGTCAGTACTGAGGGAGTGCCGCACTGCCAGACGGTCAGTACTGAGGGAGTGCCGCACTGTCAGAGGGTCAGTACTGAGGGAGTGTCGCACTGTCGGAGGGTCAGTACTGAGGGAGTGCCGCACTGCCAGACGGTCAGTACTGAGGGAGTGTCGCACTGTCAGAGCGTCAGTGCTGAGGGAGTGCTGCACTGTCAGAGGGTCAGTACTGAAGGAGTGGCGCACTGTCAGAGGGTCAGTACTGAGGGAGTGCCGCACTGTCAGAGGGTCTGTACTGAGGGAGTGCCGCACTGTCAGAGGGTCAGTACTGAGGGAGTGCCGCACTGTCAGAGGGTCAGTACTGAGGGAGTGCCGCACTGTCAGAGGGTCAGTACTGAGGGAGTGCCGCACTGTCAGAGGGTCAGTACTGAGGGAGTGCTGCACTGTCAGAGGGTCAGTGCTGAGGGAGTGCTGCACTGTCAGAGGGTCAGTACTGAGGGAGTGCTGCACTGTCAGAGGGTAAGCACTGAGGGTGTGCTGCACTGTCAGAGAGTCAGTACTGAGGGAGTGCCGCACTGTCGGAGGGTCAGTACTGAGGGAGTGCTGCACTGTCAGAGGGTCAGTACTGAGGGAGTGCCGCACTGTCAGAGGGTCAGTACTGAGTGAGTGTTGCACTGGCAGAGGGTCAGTACTAAGGGAGTGCCGCACTGTCTGAGGGTCAGTACTGAGGGAGTGCCGCACTGTCAGAGGGTCAGTACTGAGGGAGTGCCGCACTGTCAGAGGGTCAGTACTGAGGGAGTGCCGCACTGTCAGAGGGTCAGTACTGAGGGAGTGCCGCACTGTCTGAGGGTCAGTACTGAGGGAGTGCCGCACTGTCAGAGGGTCAGTACTGAGGGAGTGCCGCACTGTCAGAGGGTCAGTACTGAGGGAGTGCCGCACTGTCAGAGGGTCAGTACTGAGGGAGTGCCGCACTGTCAGAGGGTCAGTACTGAGGGAGTGCTGCACTGTCAGAGGGTCAGTACTGAGGGAGTGCCGCACTGTCAGAGGGTCAGTACTGAGGGAGTGCCGCACTGTCAGAGGGTCAGTATTGAGGGAGTGCTGCACTGTCAGAGGGTCAGTACTGAGGGAGTGCCGCACTGTCAGAGGGTCTGTACTGAGGGAGTGCCGCACTGTCAGAGGGTCAGTACTGAGGGAGTGCTGCACTGACAGAGGGTCAGTACTGAGGGAGTGCCGCACTGTCAGAGGGTCAGTACTGAGGGAGTGCTGCACTGTCAGAGGATCAGTACTGAGGGAGTGCTGCACTGACAGAGGGTCAGTACTGAGGGAGTGCTGCACTGTCAGAGGGTCAGTATTGAGGGAGAGCTGCACTGTCAGAAGGTCAGTACTGAGGGAGTGCCGCACTGTCAGAGGGTCAGTACTGAGAGAGTGCTGCACTGTCAGAGGGCCAGTAATGAGGGAGTGCCGCACTGTCAGAGGGTCAGTACTGAGGGAGTGCCGCACTGTCAGAGGGTCAGTACTGAAGGAGTGGCGCACTGTCAGAGGGTCAGTACTGAGGGAGTGCCGCACTGTCAGAGGGTCTGTACTGAGGGAGTGCCGCACTGTCAGAGGGTCAGTACTGAGGGAGTGCCGCACTGTCAGAGGGTCAGTACTGAGGGAGTGCCGCACTGTCAGAGGGTCAGTACTGAGGGAGTGCCGCACTGTCAGAGGGTCAGTACTGAGGGAGTGCTGCACTGTCAGAGGGTCAGTGCTGAGGGAGTGCTGCACTGTCAGAGGGTCAGTACTGAGGGAGTGCTGCACTGTCAGAGGGTAAGCACTGAGGGTGTGCTGCACTGTCAGAGAGTCAGTACTGAGGGAGTGCCGCACTGTCGGAGGGTCAGTACTGAGGGAGTGCCGCACTGTCAGAGGGTCAGTACTGAGGGAGTGCCGCACTGTCAGAGGGTCAGTACTGAGGGAGTGCTGCACTGTCAGAGGGTCTGTACTGAGGGAGTGCTGCACTGTCAGAGGATCAGTACTGAGGGAGTGCCGCACTGTCAGAGGGTCAGTACTGAGGGAGTGCTGCACTGTCAGAGGGTCAGTACTGAGGGAGTGCCGCACTGTCAGAGGGTCAGTACTGAGGGAGTGCCGCACTGTCAGAGGGTCAGTACTGAGGGAGTGCAGCACTGTCAGAGGGTCAGTACTGAGGGAGTGCTGCACTGTCAGAGGGTCAGTACTGAGGGAGTGCCGCACTGTCAGAGGGTCAGTACTGAGTGAGTGTTGCACTGGCAGAGGGTCAGTACTAAGGGAGTGCCGCACTGTCTGAGGGTCAGTACTGAGGGAGTGCCGCACTGTCAGAGGGTCAGTACTGAGGGAGTGCCGCACTGTCAGAGGGTCAGTACTGAGGGAGTGCCGCACTGTCAGAGGGTCAGTACTGAGGGAGTGCCGCACTGTCTGAGGGTCAGTACTGAGGGAGTGCCGCACTGTCAGAGGGTCAGTACTGAGGGAGTGCCGCACTGTCAGAGGGTCAGTACTGAGGGAGTGCCGCACTGTCAGAGGGTCAGTACTGAGGGAGTGCCGCACTGTCAGAGGGTCAGTACTGAGGGAGTGCTGCACTGTCAGAGGGTCAGTACTGAGGGAGTGCCGCACTGTCAGAGGGTCAGTACTGAGGGAGTGCCGCACTGTCAGAGGGTCAGTATTGAGGGAGTGCTGCACTGTCAGAGGGTCAGTACTGAGGGAGTGCCGCACTGTCAGAGGGTCTGTACTGAGGGAGTGCCGCACTGTCAGAGGGTCAGTACTGAGGGAGTGCTGCACTGACAGAGGGTCAGTACTGAGGGAGTGCCGCACTGTCAGAGGGTCAGTACTGAGGGAGTGCTGCACTGTCAGAGGATCAGTACTGAGGGAGTGCTGCACTGACAGAGGGTCAGTATTGAGGGAGAGCTGCACTGTCAGAAGGTCAGTACTGAGGGAGTGCCGCACTGTCAGAGGGTCAGTACTGAGGGAGTGCCGCACTGTCAGAGGGTCAGTACTGAGAGAGTGCTGCACTGTCAGAGGGCCAGTAATGAGGGAGTGCCGCACTGTCAGAGGGTCAGTACTGAGGGAGTGCCGCACTGTCAGAGGGTCAGTACTGAGGGAGTGCCGCACTGCCAGACGGTCAGTACTGAGGGAGTGCCGCACTGTCAGAGGGTCAGTACTGAGGGAGTGTCGCACTGTCGGAGGGTCAGTACTGAGGGAGTGCCGCACTGCCAGACGGTCAGTACTGAGGGAGTGTCGCACTGTCAGAGCGTCAGTGCTGAGGGAGTGCTGCACTGTCAGAGGGTCAGTACTGAAGGAGTGGCGCACTGTCAGAGGGTCAGTACTGAGGGAGTGCCGCACTGTCAGAGGGTCTGTACTGAGGGAGTGCCGCACTGTCAGAGGGTCAGTACTGAGGGAGTGCCGCACTGTCAGAGGGTCAGTACTGAGGGAGTGCCGCACTGTCAGAGGGTCAGTACTGAGGGAGTGCCGCACTGTCAGAGGGTCAGTACTGAGGGAGTGCTGCACTGTCAGAGGGTCAGTGCTGAGGGAGTGCTGCACTGTCAGAGGGTCAGTACTGAGGGAGTGCTGCACTGTCAGAGGGTAAGCACTGAGGGTGTGCTGCACTGTCAGAGAGTCAGTACTGAGGGAGTGCCGCACTGTCGGAGGGTCAGTACTGAGGGAGTGCTGCACTGTCAGAGGGTCAGTACTGAGGGAGTGCCGCACTGTCAGAGGGTCAGTACTGAGTGAGTGTTGCACTGGCAGAGGGTCAGTACTAAGGGAGTGCCGCACTGTCTGAGGGTCAGTACTGAGGGAGTGCCGCACTGTCAGAGGGTCAGTACTGAGGGAGTGCCGCACTGTCAGAGGGTCAGTACTGAGGGAGTGCCGCACTGTCAGAGGGTCAGTACTGAGGGAGTGCCGCACTGTCTGAGGGTCAGTACTGAGGGAGTGCCGCACTGTCAGAGGGTCAGTACTGAGGGAGTGCCGCACTGTCAGAGGGTCAGTACTGAGGGAGTGCCGCACTGTCAGAGGGTCAGTACTGAGGGAGTGCCGCACTGTCAGAGGGTCAGTACTGAGGGAGTGCTGCACTGTCAGAGGGTCAGTACTGAGGGAGTGCCGCACTGTCAGAGGGTCAGTACTGAGGGAGTGCCGCACTGTCAGAGGGTCAGTATTGAGGGAGTGCTGCACTGTCAGAGGGTCAGTACTGAGGGAGTGCCGCACTGTCAGAGGGTCTGTACTGAGGGAGTGCCGCACTGTCAGAGGGTCAGTACTGAGGGAGTGCTGCACTGACAGAGGGTCAGTACTGAGGGAGTGCCGCACTGTCAGAGGGTCAGTACTGAGGGAGTGCTGCACTGTCAGAGGATCAGTACTGAGGGAGTGCTGCACTGACAGAGGGTCAGTACTGAGGGAGTGCTGCACTGTCAGAGGGTCAGTACTGAGGGAGTGCTGCACTGACAGAGGGTCAGTACTGAGGGAGTGCCGCACTGTCAGAGGGTCAGTACTGAGGGAGTGCTGCACTGTCAGAGGGTCAGTACTGAGGGAGTGCTGCACTGTCAGAGGGTCAGTACTGAGGGAGTGCCGCACTGTCAGAGGGTCAGTACTGAGGGAGTGCTGCACTGTCAGAGGGTCAGTACTGAGGGAGTGCTGCACTGTCAGAGGGTCAGTACTGAGGGAGTGCTGCACTGTCAGAGGGTCAGTACTGAGGGAGCGCTGCACTGTCAGAGGGTCAGTACTGAGGGAGTGCCGCACTGTCAGAGGGTCTGTACTGAGGGAGCGCTGCACTGTCAGAGGGTCAGTACTGAGGGAGTGCCGCACTGTCAGAGGGTCAGTAATGAGGGAGTGCCACACTGTCAGAGGGTCAGTACTGAGGGAGTGCCGCACTGTCAGAGGGTCAATACTGAGGGAGTGCTGCACTGTCACAGGGTCAGTACTGAGGGAGTGCCGCACTGTCAGAGGGTCAGTACTGAGGGAGTGCCGCACTGTCAGAGGGTCAATACTGAGGGAGTGCTGCACTGTCAGAGGGTCAGTACTGAAGGAGTGGCGCACTGTCAGAGGGTCAGTACTGAGGGAGTGCCGCACTGTCAGAGGGTCTGTACTGAGGGAGTGCCGCACTGTCAGAGGGTCAGTACTGAGGGAGTGCCGCACTGTCAGAGGGTCAGTACTGAGGGAGTGCTGCACTGTCAGAGGGTCAGTGCTGAGGGAGTGCTGCACTGTCAGAGGGTCAGTACTGAGGGAGTGCTGCACTGTCAGAGGGTCAGTGCTGAGGGAGTGCTGCACTGTCAGAGGGTCAGTACTGAGGGAGTGCTGCACTGTCAGAGGGTCAGCACTGAGGGAGTGCTGCACTGTCAGAGGGTCAGTACTGAGGGAGTGCTGCACTGTCAGAGGGTCAGTACTGAGGGAGTGCCGCACTGTCAGAGCGTCAGTACTGAGGGCGTGCTGCACTGTCAGAGAGTCAGTACTGAGGGAGTGCTGCACTGTCAGAGGGTCAGTAATGAGGGAGTGCCGCACTGTCAGAGGGCCAGTACTGAGGGAGTGCCGCACTGTCAGAGGGTCAGTACTGAGGGAGTGCCGCACTGTCGGAGGGTCAGTACTGAGGGAGTGCCGCACTGTCAGAGGGTCAGTACTGAGGGAGTGCCGCACTGTCAGAAGGTCAGTACTGAGGGAGTGCCGCACTGTCAGAGGGTCAGTACTGAGAGAGTGCTGCACTGTCAGAGGGTCAGTAATGAGGGAGTGCTGCACTGTCAGAGGGTCAGTACTGAGGGAGTGCTGCACTGTCAGAGGGTCAGTACTGAGGGAGTGCCGCACTGTCAGAGGGTCAGTACTGAGGGAGTGCCGCACTGCCAGACGGTCAGTACTGAGAGAGTGCCGCACTGTCAGAGGGTCAGTACTGAGGGAGTGCCGCACTGCCAGACGGTCAGTACTGAGGGAGTGTCGCACTGTCAGAGGGTCAGTACTGAGGGAGTGCTGCACTGTCAGAGGGTCAGTACTGAAGGAGTGGCGCACTGTCAGAGGGTCAGTACTGAGGGAGTGCCGCACTGTCAGAGGGTCTGTACTGAGGGAGTGCCGCACTGTCAGAGGGTCAGTACTGAGGGAGTGCCGCACTGTCAGAGGGTCAGTACTGAGGGAGTGCTGCACTGTCAGAGGGTCAGTGCTGAGGGAGTGCTGCACTGTCAGAGGGTCAGTACTGAGGGAGTGCTGCACTGTCAGAGGGTAAGCACTGAGGGTGTGCTGCACTGTCAGAGAGTCAGTACTGAGGGAGTGCCGCACTGTCGGAGGGTCAGTACTGAGGGAGTGCCGCACTGTCAGAGGGTCAGTACTGAGGGAGTGCCGCACTGTCAGAGGGTCAGTACTGAGGGAGTGCTGCACTGTCAGAGGGTCTGTACTGAGGGAGTGCTGCACTGTCAGAGGGTCAGTACTGAGGGAGTGCCGCACTGTCAGAGGGTCAGTACTGAGGGAGTGCTGCACTGTCAGAGGGTCAGTACTGAGGGAGTGCCGCACTGTCAGAGGGTCAGTACTGAGTGAGTGTTGCACTGGCAGAGGGTCAGTACTAAGGGAGTGCCGCACTGTCTGAGGGTCAGTAATGAGGGAGTGCCGCACTGTCAGAGGGTCAGTACTGAGGGAGTGCTGCACTGTCAGAGGGTCAGTACTGAGGGAGTGCCGCACTGTCAGAGGGTCAGTACTGAGGGAGTGCCGCACTGTCTGAGGGTCAGTACTGAGGGAGTGCCGCACTGTCAGAGGGTCAGTACTGAGGGAGTGCCGCACTGTCAGAGGGTCAGTACTGAGGGAGTGCCGCACTGTCAGAGGGTCAGTACTGAGGGAGCGCTGCACTGTCAGAGGGTCAGTATTGAGGGAGAGCTGCACTGCCAGAAGGTCAGTACTGAGGGAGTGCCGCACTGTCAGAGGGTCAGTACTGAGGGAGTGCCGCACTGTCAGAGGGTCAGTACTGAGTGAGTGTCGCACTGTCAGAGGGTCAGTACTGAGTGAGTGTCGCACTGTCAGAGGGTCAGTACTGAGGGAGCGCTGCACTGTCAGAGGGTCAGTACTGAGGGAGTGCCGCACTGTCAGAGGGTCAGTACTGAGGGAGTGCCGCACTGTCAGAGGGTCAGTACTGAGGGAGTGCTGCACTGTCAGAGGGTCAGTACTGAGGGAGTGCCGCACTGTCAGAAGGTCAGTACTGAGGGAGCGCCGCACTGACAGAGGGTCAGTACTGAGGGAGCGCTGCACTGTCAGAGGGTCAGTACTGAGGGAGTGCCGCACTGTCAGATGGTCAGTACTGAGGGAGTGCCGCACGGTCAGAGGGTCAGTACTGAGGGAGTGCCGCACTGTCAGAGGGTCAGTACTGAGGGAGTGCTGCACTGTCAGAGGGTCAGTACTGAGGGAGTGCCGCACTGTCAGAGGGTCAGTAATGAGGGAGTGCTGCACTGTCAGAGGGTCAGTACTGAGGGAGTGCCGCACTGTCAGAGGGTCAGTACTGAGGGAGTGCCGCACTGCCAGACGGTCAGTACTGAGGGAGTGCCGCACTGTCAGAGGGTCAGTACTGAGTGAGTGTCGCACTGTCAGAGGGTCAGTACTGAGGGAGTGCCGCACTGTCAGAGCGTCAGTGCTGAGGGAGTGCTGCACTGTCAGAGGGTCAGTACTGAAGGAGTGGCGCACTGTCAGAGGGTCAGTACTGAGGGAGTGCCGCACTGTCAGAGGGTCTGTACTGAGGGAGTGCCGCACTGTCAGAGGGTCAGTACTGAGGGAGTGCCGCACTGTCAGAGGGTCAGTACTGAGGGAGTGCTGTACTGTCAGAGGGTCAGTGCTGAGGGAGTTCTGCACTGTGAGAGAGTCAGTACTGAGGGAGTGCTGCACTGTCAGAGGGTAAGCACTGAGGGTGTGCTGCACTGTCAGAGAGTCAGTACTGAGGGAGTGCCGCACTGTCGGAGGGTCAGTACTGAGGGAGTGCCGCACTGTCAGAGGGTCAGTACTGAGGGAGTGCCGCACTGTCAGAGGGTCAGTACTGAGGGAGTGCCGCACTGTCAGAGGGTCAGTACTGAGTGAGTGTTGCACTGGCAGAGGGTCAGTACTAAGGGAGTGCCGCACTGTCTGAGGGTCAGTACTGAGGGAGTGCCGCACTGTCAGAGGGTCAGTACTGAGGGAGTGCCGCACTGTCAGAGGGTCAGTACTGAGGGAGTGCCGCACTGTCAGAGGGTCAGTACTGAGGGAGTGCCGCACTGTCTCAGGGTCAGTACTGAGGGAGTGCCGCACTGTCAGAGGGTCAGTACTGAGGGAGTGCCGCACTGTCAGAGGGTCAGTACTGAGGGAGTGCCGCACTGTCAGAGGGTCAGTACTGAGGGAGCGCTGCACTGTCAGAGGGTCAGTATTGAGGGAGAGCTGCACTGTCAGAGGGTCAGTACTGAGGGAGTGCTGCACTGTCAGAGGGTCAGTACTGAGGGAGTGCTGCACTGTCAGAGGGTCAGTCCTGAGGGAGTGCTGCACTGTCAGAGGGTCAGTACTGAGGGAGTGCCGCACTGTCAGAGGGTCAGTACTGAGGGGAGCCGCACTGTCATAAGGTCAGTACTGAGGGAGTGCCGCACTGTCAGAGGGTCAGTACTGAGGGAGTGCCGCACTGTCAGAGGCTCAGTACTGAGGGAGTGCTGCACTGTCAGAGGGTCAGTACTGAGGGAGTGCCGCACTGTCAGAGGGTCAGTACTGAGGGAGTGCCGCACTGTCAGAGGGTCAGTACTGAGGGAGTGCCGCACTGTCAGAGGGTCAGTACTGAGGGAGTGCTGCACTGTCAGAGGGTCAGCACTGAGGGAGTGCCGCACTGTCGGAGGGTCAGTACTGAGGGAGTGCCGCACTGTCAGAGGGTCAGTACTGAGGGAGTGCCGCACTGTCAGGGTCAGTACTGAGGGAGAGACGCACTGTCAGAGGGTCAGTACTGAGGGAGTGCCACACTGTCAGAGGGTCAGTACTGAGGGAGTGCCGCACTGTCAGAGTGTCAGTACTGAGGGAGTGCTGCACTGTCAGAGGGTCAGTACTGAGGGAGTGCCGCACTGTCAGAGGGTCAGTACTGAGGGAGTGCCGCACTGTCAGAGGGTCAGTACTGAGGGAGTGCCGCACTGTCAGGGTCAGTACTGAGGGAGAGACGCACTGTCAGAGGGTCAGTACTGAGGGAGTGCCGCACTGTCAGAGGGTCAGTACTGAGGGAGTGCTGCACTGTCAGAGGGTCAGTACTGAGGGAGAGTTGCACTGACAGAGGGTCAGTACAGAGGGAGAGTTGCGCTGACAGAGGGTCAGTACTGAGGGAGTGCCGCACTGTCAGAGGGTCAGTACTGAGGAAGTGTTGCACTGTCAGAGGGTCTGTACTGAGGGAGAGTTGCACTGTCAGAGGGTCAGTACTGAGGGAGTGCTGCACTGTCAGAGGGTCAGTACTGAGGGAGTGCTGCACTGTCAGAGGGTCAGTACTGAGGGAGTGCCGCACTGTCAGAGGGTCAGTACTGAGGGAGTGCCGCACTGTCAGAGGGTCAGTACTGAGGGAGCGCTGCACTGTCAGAGGGTCAGTACTGAGGGAGTGCTGCACTGTCAGAGGGTCAGTACTGAGGGAGAGCTGCACTGTCAGAGGGTCAGTACTGAGGGAGCGCCGCACTGTCAGAGGGTCAGTACTGAGGGAGTGCTGCACTGTCAGAGGGTCAGTACTGAGGGAGCGTTGCACTGTCAGAGGGTCAGTACTGAGAGAGTGCAGCACTGTCAGAGGGTCAGTACTGAGGGAGTGCCGCACCGTCAGAGGGTCAGTACTGAGGGAATGCCGCACTGTCAGAGGATCAGTACTGAGGGAGTGCCGCACTGTCAGAGGGTCAGTACTGAGGTAGCGCTGCACTGTCAGAGGGTCAGTACTGAGGGAGTGCTGCACTGTCAGAGGGTCAGTACTGAGGGAGTGCCGCACTGTCAGAGGGTCAGTACTGAGGGAGCGCTGCACTGTCAGAGGGTCAATACTGAGGGAGTGCTGCACTGTCAGAAGGTCAGTACTGAGGGAGAGCTGCACTGTCAGAGGGTCAGTACTGAGGGAGCGCCGCACTGTCAGAGGGTCAGTACTGAGGGAGTGCTGCACTGTCAGAGGGTCAGTACTGAGGGAGCGTTGCACTGTCAGAGGGTCAGTACAGAGAGAGTGCAGCACTGTCAGAGGGTCAGTACTGAGGGAGTGCTGCACTGTCAGAGGGTCAGCACTGAGGGTGTGCTGCACTGTCAGAGAGTCAGTACTGAGGGAGTGCCGCACTGTCGGAGGGTCAGTACTGAGGGAGTGCCGCACTGTCAGAGGGTCAGTACTGAGGGAGTGCCGCACTGTCAAAGGGTCAGTACTGAGGGAGTGCCGCACTGTCAGAGGGTCAGTACTGAGTGAGTGTTGCACTGGCAGAGGGTCAGTACTAAGGGAGCGCTGCACTGTCAGAGGGTCAGTACTGAGGGAGCGCTGCACTGTCAGAGGGTCAGTATTGAGGGAGAGCTGCACTGTCAGAAGTTCAGTACTGAGGGAGTGCCGCACTGTCAGAGGGTCAGTACTGAGGGAGTGCTGCACTGTCAGAGGGTCAGTCCTGAGGGAGTGCTGCACTGTCAGAGGGTCAGTACTGAGGGAGTGCAGCACTGTCAGAGGGTCAGTACTGAGGGGAGCCGCACTGTCATAAGGTCAGTACTGAGGGAGTGCCGCACTGTCAGAGGCTCAGTACTGAGGGAGTGCCGCACTGTCAGAGGGTCAGTACTGAGGGAGTGCTGCACTGTCAGAGGGTCAGTACTGAGGGAGTGCCGCACTGTCAGAGGGTCAGTACTGAGGGAGTGCCGCACTGTCAGAGGGTCAGTACTGAGGGTGTGCCGCACTGTCAGAGGGTCAGTACTGAGGGAGTGCCGCACTGTCAGAGGGCCAGTACTGAGGGAGTGCCACACTGTCAGAGGGTCATTACTGAGCGAGTGCCGCACTGTCAGAGGGTCAGTACTGAGGGAGTGCTGCACTGTCAGAGGGTCAGTACTGAGGGAGTGCCGCACTGTCAGAGGGTCAGTACTGAGGGAGTGCCGCACTGTCAGAGGGTCTGTACTGAGGGAGTGCCGCACTGTCAGGGTCAGTACTGAGGGAGAGACGCACTGTCAGAGGGTCAGTACTGAGGGAGTGCCGCACTGTCAGAGGGTCAGTACTGAGGGAGTGCTGCACTGTCAGAGGGTCAGTACTGAGGGAGAGTTGCACTGACAGAGGGTCAGTACAGAGGGAGAGTTGCACTGACAGAGGGTCAGTACTGAGGGAGTGCCGCACTGTCAGAGGGTCAGTACTGAGGGAGTGTTGCACTGTCAGAGGGTCTGTACTGAGGGAGAGTTGCACTGTCAGAGGGTCAGTACTGAGGGAGTGCTGCACTGTCAGAGGGTCAGTACTGAGGGAGTGCCGCACTGTCAGAGGGTCAGTACTGAGGGAGTGCCGCACTGTCAGAGGGTCAGTACTGAGGGAGTGCCGCACTGTCAGAGGGTCAGTACTGAGGGAGCGCTGCACTGTCAGAGGGTCAGTACTGAGGGAGTGCTGCACTGTCAGAGGGTCAGTACTGAGGGAGAGCTGCACTGTCAGAGGGTCAGTACTGAGGGAGCGCCGCACTGTCAGAGGGTCAGTACTGAGGGAGTGCTGCACTGTCAGAGGGTCAGTACTGAGGGAGCGTTGCATTGTCAGAGGGTCAGTGCTGAGAGAGTGCAGCACTGTCAGAGGGTCAGTACTGAGGGAGTGCCGCACCGTCAGAGGGTCAGTACTGAGGGAGTGCCGCACTGTCAGAGGATCAGTACTGAGGGAGTGCCGCACTGTCAGAGGGTCAGTACTGAGGTAGCGCTGCACTGTCAGAGGGTCAGTACTGAGGGAGTGCTGCACTGTCAGAGGGTCAGTACTGAGGGAGTGCCGCACTGTCAGAGGGTCAGTACTGAGGGAGCGCTGCACTGTCAGAGGGTCAATACTGAGGGAGTGCTGCACTGTCAGAGGGTCAGTACTGAGGGAGAGCTGCACTGTCAGAGGGTCAGTACTGAGGGAGCGCCGCACTGTCAGAGGGTCAGTAATGAGGGAGTGCTGCACTGTCAGAGGGTCAGTACTGAGGGAGCGCTGCACTGTCAGAGGGTCAGTACTGAGAGAGTGCAGCACTGTCAGAGGGTCAGTACTGAGGGAGTGCCGCACCGTCAGAGGGTCAGTACTGAGGGAGTGCCGCACTGTCAGAGGATCAGTACTGAGGGAGTGCTGCACTGACAGAGGGTCAGTACTGAGGGAGTGCTGCACTGTCAGAGGGTCAGTACTGAGGGAGTGCCGCACTGTCAGAGGGTCAGTACTGAGGGAGTGCCGCACTGTCAGAGGGTCAGTACTGAGGGAGTGCTGCACTGTCAGAGGGTCAGTACTGAGGGAGTGCTGCACTGACAGAGGGTCAGTACTGAGGGAGTGCTGCACTGTCAGATGGTCAGTACTGAGGGAGTGCTGCACTGACAGAGGGTCAGTACTGAGGGAGTGCCGCACTGTCAGAGGGTCAGTACTGAGGGAGTGCTGCACTGTCGGAGGGTCAGTACTGAGGGAGTGCTGCACTGACAGAGGGTCAGTACTGAGGGAGTGCCGCACTGTCAGAGGGTCAGTACTGAGGGAGTGCTGCACTGACAGAGGGTCAGTACTGAGGGAGTGCCGCACTGTCAGAGGGTCAGTACTGAGGGAGCGCTGCACTGTCAGAGGGTCAGTACTGAGGGAGTGCTGCACTGTCAGAGGGTCAGTACTGAGGGAGTGCCGCACTGTCAGAGGGTCAGTACTGAGGGAGTGCTGCACTGTCAGAGGGTCAGTACTGAGGGAGTGCCGCACTGTCAGAGGGTCAGTACTGAGGGAGTGCTGCACTGTCAGAGGGTCAGTACTGAGGGAGCGCTGCACTGTCAGAGGGTCAGTACTGAGGGAGTGCCGCACTGTCAGAGGGTCTGTACTGAGGGAGCGCTGCACTGTCAGAGGGTCAGTACGGAGGGAGTGCCGCACTGTCAGAGGGTCAGTAATGAGGGAGTGCTGCACTGTCAGAGGGTCAATACTGAGGGAGTGCTGCACTGTCAGAGGGTCAGTACTGAGGGAGTGCCGCACTGTCAGAGGGTCAGTACTGAGGGAGTGCCTCACTGTCAGAGGGTCAATACTGAGGGAGTGCTGCACTGTCAGAGGGTCAGTACTGAAGGAGTGGCGCACTGTCAGAGGGTCAGTACTGAGGGAGCGCCGCACTGTCAGAGGGTCTGTACTGAGGGAATGCCGCACTGTCAGAGGGTCAGTACTGAGGGAGTGCTGCACTGTCAGAGGGTCAGTGCTGAGGGAGTGCTGCACTGTCAGAGGGTCAGTACTGAGGGTGTGCCGCACTGTCAGAGGGTCAGTACTGAGGGAGTGCCGCACTGTCAGAGGGTCAGTACTGAGGGAGTGCCGCACTGTTGGAGGGTCAGTACTGAGGGAGTGCCGCACTGTCAGAGGGTCAGTACTGAGGGAGTGCCGCACTGTCAGAAGGTCAGTACTGAGGGAGTGCCGCACTGTCAGAGGGTCAGTACTGAGTGAGTGTCGCACTGTCAGAGGGTCAGTACTGAGGGAGCGCTGCACTGTCAGAGGGTCAGTACTGAGGGAGCACTGCACTGTCAGAGGGTCAGTACTGAGGGAGAGCTGCACTGTCAGAAGGTCAGTACTGAGGGAGTGCCGCACTGTCAGAGGGTCAGTACTGAGGGAGTGCCGCACTGTCAGAGGGTCAGTAATGAGGGAGTGCCGCACTGTCAGAGGGTCAGTACTGAGGGAGTGCCGCACTGTCAGAGGGTCAGTACTGGGGGAGTGCCGCACTGTCAGAAGGTCAGTACTGAGGGAGTGCCGCACTGTCAGAGGGTCAGTACTGAGGGAGTGCCGCACTGTCAGAGGGTCAGTAATGAGGGAGTGCCGCACTGTCAGAGGGTCAGTACTGAGGGAGTGCCGCACTGTCAGAGGGTCAGTACTGGGGGAGCGCCGCACTGTCAGAAGGTCAGTACTGAGGGAGGGCTGCACTGCCAGAGGGTCAGTACTGAGGGAGTGCCGCACTGTCGGAGGGTCAGTACTGAGGGAGTGCCGCACTGTCAGAGGGTCAGTACTGAGGGAGTGCCGCACTGTCAAAGGGTCAGTACTGAGGGAGTGCCGCACTGTCAGAGGGTCAGTACTGAGTGAGTGTTGCACTGGCAGAGGGTCAGTACTAAGGGAGCGCTGCACTGTCAGAGGGTCAGTACTGAGGGAGCGCTGCACTGTCAGAGGGTCAGTATTGAGGGAGAGCTGCACTGTCAGAAGTTCAGTACTGAGGGAGTGCCGCACTGTCAGAGGGTCAGTACTGAGGGAGTGCTGCACTGTCAGAGGGTCAGTCCTGAGGGAGTGCTGCACTGTCAGAGGGTCAGTACTGAGGGAGTGCCGCACTGTCAGAGGGTCAGTACTGAGGGGAGCCGCACTGTCATAAGGTCAGTACTGAGGGAGTGCCGCACTGTCAGAGGCTCAGTACTGAGGGAGTGCCGCACTGTCAGAGGGTCAGTACTGAGGGAGTGCTGCACTGTCAGAGGGTCAGTACTGAGGGAGTGCCGCACTGTCAGAGGGTCAGTACTGAGGGAGTGCCGCACTGTCAGAGGGTCAGTACTGAGGGTGTGCCGCACTGTCAGAGGGTCAGTACTGAGGGAGTGCCGCACTGTCAGAGGGCCAGTACTGAGGGAGTGCCACACTGTCAGAGGGTCATTACTGAGCGAGTGCCGCACTGTCAGAGGGTCAGTACTGAGGGAGTGCTGCACTGTCAGAGGGTCAGTACTGAGGGAGTGCCGCACTGTCAGAGGGTCAGTACTGAGGGAGTGCCGCACTGTCAGAGGGTCTGTACTGAGGGAGTGCCGCACTGTCAGGGTCAGTACTGAGGGAGAGACGCACTGTCAGAGGGTCAGTACTGAGGGAGTGCCGCACTGTCAGAGGGTCAGTACTGAGGGAGTGCTGCACTGTCAGAGGGTCAGTACTGAGGGAGAGTTGCACTGACAGAGGGTCAGTACAGAGGGAGAGTTGCACTGACAGAGGGTCAGTACTGAGGGAGTGCCGCACTGTCAGAGGGTCAGTACTGAGGGAGTGTTGCACTGTCAGAGGGTCTGTACTGAGGGAGAGTTGCACTGTCAGAGGGTCAGTACTGAGGGAGTGCTGCACTGTCAGAGGGTCAGTACTGAGGGAGTGCCGCACTGTCAGAGGGTCAGTACTGAGGGAGTGCCGCACTGTCAGAGGGTCAGTACTGAGGGAGTGCCGCACTGTCAGAGGGTCAGTACTGAGGGAGCGCTGCACTGTCAGAGGGTCAGTACTGAGGGAGTGCTGCACTGTCAGAGGGTCAGTACTGAGGGAGAGCTGCACTGTCAGAGGGTCAGTACTGAGGGAGCGCCGCACTGTCAGAGGGTCAGTACTGAGGGAGTGCTGCACTGTCAGAGGGTCAGTACTGAGGGAGCGTTGCATTGTCAGAGGGTCAGTGCTGAGAGAGTGCAGCACTGTCAGAGGGTCAGTACTGAGGGAGTGCCGCACCGTCAGAGGGTCAGTACTGAGGGAGTGCCGCACTGTCAGAGGATCAGTACTGAGGGAGTGCCGCACTGTCAGAGGGTCAGTACTGAGGTAGCGCTGCACTGTCAGAGGGTCAGTACTGAGGGAGTGCTGCACTGTCAGAGGGTCAGTACTGAGGGAGTGCCGCACTGTCAGAGGGTCAGTACTGAGGGAGCGCTGCACTGTCAGAGGGTCAATACTGAGGGAGTGCTGCACTGTCAGAGGGTCAGTACTGAGGGAGAGCTGCACTGTCAGAGGGTCAGTACTGAGGGAGCGCCGCACTGTCAGAGGGTCAGTAATGAGGGAGTGCTGCACTGTCAGAGGGTCAGTACTGAGGGAGCGCTGCACTGTCAGAGGGTCAGTACTGAGAGAGTGCAGCACTGTCAGAGGGTCAGTACTGAGGGAGTGCCGCACCGTCAGAGGGTCAGTACTGAGGGAGTGCCGCACTGTCAGAGGATCAGTACTGAGGGAGTGCTGCACTGACAGAGGGTCAGTACTGAGGGAGTGCTGCACTGTCAGAGGGTCAGTACTGAGGGAGTGCCGCACTGTCAGAGGGTCAGTACTGAGGGAGTGCCGCACTGTCAGAGGGTCAGTACTGAGGGAGTGCTGCACTGTCAGAGGGTCAGTACTGAGGGAGTGCTGCACTGACAGAGGGTCAGTACTGAGGGAGTGCTGCACTGTCAGATGGTCAGTACTGAGGGAGTGCTGCACTGACAGAGGGTCAGTACTGAGGGAGTGCCGCACTGTCAGAGGGTCAGTACTGAGGGAGTGCTGCACTGTCGGAGGGTCAGTACTGAGGGAGTGCTGCACTGACAGAGGGTCAGTACTGAGGGAGTGCCGCACTGTCAGAGGGTCAGTACTGAGGGAGTGCTGCACTGACAGAGGGTCAGTACTGAGGGAGTGCCGCACTGTCAGAGGGTCAGTACTGAGGGAGCGCTGCACTGTCAGAGGGTCAGTACTGAGGGAGTGCTGCACTGTCAGAGGGTCAGTACTGAGGGAGTGCCGCACTGTCAGAGGGTCAGTACTGAGGGAGTGCTGCACTGTCAGAGGGTCAGTACTGAGGGAGTGCCGCACTGTCAGAGGGTCAGTACTGAGGGAGTGCTGCACTGTCAGAGGGTCAGTACTGAGGGAGCGCTGCACTGTCAGAGGGTCAGTACTGAGGGAGTGCCGCACTGTCAGAGGGTCTGTACTGAGGGAGCGCTGCACTGTCAGAGGGTCAGTACGGAGGGAGTGCCGCACTGTCAGAGGGTCAGTAATGAGGGAGTGCTGCACTGTCAGAGGGTCAATACTGAGGGAGTGCTGCACTGTCAGAGGGTCAGTACTGAGGGAGTGCCGCACTGTCAGAGGGTCAGTACTGAGGGAGTGCCTCACTGTCAGAGGGTCAATACTGAGGGAGTGCTGCACTGTCAGAGGGTCAGTACTGAAGGAGTGGCGCACTGTCAGAGGGTCAGTACTGAGGGAGCGCCGCACTGTCAGAGGGTCTGTACTGAGGGAATGCCGCACTGTCAGAGGGTCAGTACTGAGGGAGTGCTGCACTGTCAGAGGGTCAGTGCTGAGGGAGTGCTGCACTGTCAGAGGGTCAGTACTGAGGGTGTGCCGCACTGTCAGAGGGTCAGTACTGAGGGAGTGCCGCACTGTCAGAGGGTCAGTACTGAGGGAGTGCCGCACTGTTGGAGGGTCAGTACTGAGGGAGTGCCGCACTGTCAGAGGGTCAGTACTGAGGGAGTGCCGCACTGTCAGAAGGTCAGTACTGAGGGAGTGCCGCACTGTCAGAGGGTCAGTACTGAGTGAGTGTCGCACTGTCAGAGGGTCAGTACTGAGGGAGCGCTGCACTGTCAGAGGGTCAGTACTGAGGGAGCACTGCACTGTCAGAGGGTCAGTACTGAGGGAGAGCTGCACTGTCAGAAGGTCAGTACTGAGGGAGTGCCGCACTGTCAGAGGGTCAGTACTGAGGGAGTGCCGCACTGTCAGAGGGTCAGTAATGAGGGAGTGCCGCACTGTCAGAGGGTCAGTACTGAGGGAGTGCCGCACTGTCAGAGGGTCAGTACTGGGGGAGTGCCGCACTGTCAGAAGGTCAGTACTGAGGGAGTGCCGCACTGTCAGAGGGTCAGTACTGAGGGAGTGCCGCACTGTCAGAGGGTCAGTAATGAGGGAGTGCCGCACTGTCAGAGGGTCAGTACTGAGGGAGTGCCGCACTGTCAGAGGGTCAGTACTGGGGGAGCGCCGCACTGTCAGAAGGTCAGTACTGAGGGAGGGCTGCACTGCCAGAGGGTCAGTACTGAGGGAGTGCCGCACTGTCAGAAGGTCAGTACTGAGGGAGTGCCGCACTGTCAGAGGGTCAGTACTGAGTGAATGTCGCACTGTCAGATGGTCAGTACTGAGGGAGCGCTGCACTGTCAGAGGGTCAGTACTGAGGGAGCGCTGCACTGTCAGAGGGTCAGTACTGAGGGAGTGCCGCACTGTCAGAGGGTCAGTACTGAGGGAGCGCTGCACTGTCAGAGGGTCAGTACTGAGGGAGCGCTGCACTGTCAGAGGGTCAGTACTGAGGGAGTGCCGCACTGTCAGAGGGTCAGTACTGAGGGAGTGTCGCACTGTCAGAGGGTCAGTACTGAGGGAGCGCTGCACTGTCAGAAGGTCAGTACTGAGGGAGTGCCGCACTGTCAGAGGGTCAGTACTGAGGGAGTGCCGCACTGTCAGAGGGTCAGTAATGAGGGAGTGCCGCACTGTCAGAGGGTCAGTACTGAGGGAGTGCTGCACTGTCAGAGGGTCAGTACTGAGGGAGTGCTGCACTGTCAGGGGGTCAGTACTGAGGGAGTGCCGCACTGTCAGAGCGTCAGTGCTGAGGGAGTGCTGCACTGTCAGAGGGTCAGTACTGAGGGAGTGCTGCACTGTCAGAGGGTCAGTACTGATGGAGTGCTGCACTGTCAGAGGGTCAGTACTGATGGAGTGGCGCACTGTCAGAGGGTCAGTACTGAGGGAGTGCCGCACTGTCAGAGGGTCTGTGCTGAGGGAGTGCCGCACTGTCAGAGGGTCAGTACTGAGGGAGTGCTGCACTGTCAGAGGGTCAGTACTGAGGGAGTGCCGCACTGTCAGAGGGTCAGTAATGAGGGAATGCTGCACTGTCAGAGGGTCAGTACTGAGGGAGTGCTGCACTGTCAGAGGGTCAGTACTGAGGGAGTGCTGCACTGTCAGAGGGTCAGTACTGAGGGAGTGCCGCACTGTCAGAGGGTCAGTACTGAGGGAGTGCCGCACTGTCAGAGGGTCAGTACTGAGGGAGTGCTGCACTATCAGAGGGTCAGTACTGAGGGAGCGCTGCACTGTCAGAGGGTCAGTACTGAGGGAGTGCTGCACTATCAGAGGGCCAGTACTGAGGGAGCGCTGCACTGTCAGAGGGTCAGTACTGAGGGAGTGCCGCACTGTCAGAGGGTCTGTACTGAGGGAGCGCTGCACTGTCAGAGGGTCAGTACTGAGGGAGTGCCGCACTGTCAGAGGGTCAGTAATGAGGGAGTGCTGCACTGTCAGAGGGTCAATACTGAGCGAGTGCTGCACTGTCAGAGGGTCAGTACTGAGGGAGTGCCGCACTGTCAGAGGGTCAGTACTGAGGGAGTGCCGCACTGTCAGAGGGTCAATACTGAGGGAGTGCTGCACTGTCAGTGGGTCAGTACTGAAGCATTGGCGCACTGCCAGAGGGTCAGTACTGAGGGAGTGCCGCACTGTCAGAGGGTCTGTACTGAGGGAGTGCCGCACTGTCAGAGGGTCAGTACTGAGGGAGTGCCGCACTGTCAGAGGGTCAGTACTGAGGGAGTGCTGCACTGTCAGAGGGTCAGTGCTGAGGGAGTGCTGCACTGTCAGAGGGTCAGTACTGAGGGAGTGCTGCACTGTCAGAGGGTCAGCACTGAGGGAGTGCTGCACTGTCAGAGGGTCAGTACTGAGGGAGTGCTGCACTGTCAGAGAGTCAGTACTGAGGGAGTGCCGCACTGTCAGAGGGTCAGTACTGAGGGAGTGCCGCACTGTCAGAGGGTCAGTACTGAGGGAGTGCCGCACTGTCGGAGGGTCAGTACTGAGGGAGTGCCGCACTGTCAGAGGGTCAGTACTGAGGGAGTGCCGCACTGTCAGAAGGTCAGTACTGAGGGAGTGCCGCACTGTCAGAGGGTCAGTACTGAGTGAGTGTCGCACTGTCAGAGGGTCAGTACTGAGGGAGCGCTGCACTGTCAGAGGGTCAGTACTGAGGGAGTGCTGCACTGTCAGAGGGTCAGTATTGAGGGAGAGCTGCACTGTCAGAAGGTCAGTACTGAGGGAGTGCCGCACTGTCAGAGGGTCAGTACTGAGGGAATGCCGCACTGTCAGAGGGTCAGTACTGAGGGAGTGCTGCACTGTCAGAGGGTCAGTACTGAGGGAGTGCCGCACTGTCAGAGGGTCAGTACTGAGGGAGTGCCGCACTGCCAGACGGTCAGTACTGAGGGAGTGCCGCACTGTCAGAGGGTCAGTACTGAGGGAGTGCCGCACTGCCAGACGGTCAGTACTGAGGGAGTGTCGCACTGTCAGAGGGTCAGTACTGAGGGAGTGCTGCACTGTCAGAGGGTCAGTACTGAGGGAGTGGCCGCACTGTCAGAGGGTCAGTGCTGAGGGAGTGCTGCACTGTCAGAGGGTCAGTACTGAAGGAGTGGCGCACTCTCAGAGGGTCAGTACTGAGGGAGTGCCGCACTGTCAGAGAGTCAGTACTGAGGGAGTGCCGCACTGTCAGAGGTTCAGTACTGAGGGAGTGCCGAACTGTCAGAGGGTCAGTACTGAGGGAGTGCCGCACTGTCAGAGGTTCAGTACTGAGGGAGTGCCGAACTGTCAGAGGGTCAGTACTGAGGGAGTGCCGCACTGTCAGAGGGTCAGTACTGAGGGAGTGCCGCACTGTCAGAGGGTCAGTACTGAGGGAGCGCTGCACTGTCAGAGGGTCAGTACTGAGGGAGTGCTGCACTGTCAGAGGGTCAGTACTGAGGGAGTGCCGCACTGTCAGAGGGTCAGTAATGAGGGAGTGCTGCACTGTCAGAGGGTCAGTACTGAGGGAGTGCTGCACTGTCAGAGGGTCAGTACTGAGGGAGTGCTGCACTGTCAGAGGGTCAGTACTGAGGGAGTGCCGCACTGTCAGAGGGTCAGTAATGAGGGAGTGCTGCACTGTCAGAGGGTCAGTACTGAGGGAGTGCTGCACTGTCAGAGGGTCAGTACTGAGGGAGTGCCGCACTGTCAGAGGGTCAGTACTGAGGGAGTGCTGCACTGTCAGAGGGTCAGTACTGAGGGAGTGCCGCACTGTCAGAGGGTCAGTACTGAGGGAGTGCTGCACTATCAGAGGTTCAGTACTGAGGGAGCGCTGCACTGTCAGAGGGTCAGTACTGAGGGAGTGCCGCACAGTCAGAGGGTCTGTACTGAGGGAGCGCTGCACTGTCAGAGGGTCAGGACTGAGGGAGTGCCGCACTGTCAGAGGGTCAGTAATGAGGGAGTGCTGCACTGTCAGAGGGTCAATACTGAGCGAGTGCTGCACTGTCAGAGGGTCAGTACTGAGGGAGTGCCGCACTGTCAGAGGGTCAGTACTGAGGGAGTGCCGCACTGTCAGAGGGTCAGTACTGAGGGAGTGCCGCACTGTCAGAGGGTCAGTACTGAGGGAGTGCCGCACTGTCAGAGGGTCTGTACTGAGGGAGTGCCGCACTGTCAGAGGGTCAGTACTGAGGGAGTGCCGCACTGTCAGAGGGTCAGTACTGAGGGAGTGGCCGTACTGTCAGAGCGTCAGTGCTGAGGGAGTGCTGCACTGTCAGAGGGTCAGTACTGAAGGAGTGGCGCACTGTCAGAGGGTCAGTACTGAGGGAGTGCCGCACTGTCAGAGGGTCTGTACTGAGGGAGTGCCGCACTGTCAGAGGGTCAGTACTGAGGGAGTGCCGCACTGTCAGAGGGTCAGTACTGAGGGAGTGCTGCACTGTCAGAGGGTCAGTGCTGAGGGAGTGCTGCACTATCAGAGGGTCAGTACTGAGGGAGTGCTGCACTGTCAGAGGGTCAGTGCTGAGGGAGTGCTGCACTGTCAGAGGGTCAGTACTGAGGGAGTGCTGCACTGTCAGAGGGTCAGCACTGAGGGAGTGCCGCACTGTCAGAGGGTCAGTACTGAGGGAGTGCCACACTGTCAGAGGGTCAGTACTGAGGGAGTGCCGCACTGTCAGAGGGTCAGTACTGAGGGAGTGCTGCACTGTCAGAGGGTCAGTACTGAGGGAGTGCCGCACTGTCAGAGGGTCAGTACTGAGGGAGTGCCGCACTGTCAGAGGGTCAGTACTGAGGGAGTGCCGCACTGTCAGAGGGTCAGTACTGAGGGAGTGCCGCACTGTCAGAGGGTCAGTACTGAGGGAGTGCCACACTGTCAGAGGGTCAGTACTGAGGGAGTGCCGCACTGTCAGAGGGTCAGTACTGAGGGAGTGCTGCACTGTCAGAGGGTCAGTACTGAGGGAGTGCCGCACTGTCAGAGGGTCAGTACTGAGGGAGTGCCTCACTGTCAGAGGGTCAGTACTGAGGGAGTGCCGCACTGTCAGAGGGTCAGTACTGAGGGAGAGACGCACTGTCAGAGGGTCAGTACTGAGGGAGTGCCGCACTGTCAGAGGGTCAGTACTGAGGGAGTGCTGCACTGTCAGAGGGTCAGTACTGAGGGAGAGTTGCACTGACAGAGGGTCAGTACTGAGGGAGAGTTGCACTGACAGAGGGTCAGTACTGAGGGAGTGCCGCACTGTCAGAGGGTCAGTACTGAGGGAGTGCTGCACTGTCAGAGGGTCAGTACTGAGGGAGAGTTGCACTGACAGAGGGTCAGTACTGAGGGAGAGTTGCACTGACAGAGGGTCAGTACTGAGGGAGTGCCGCACTGTCAGAGGGTCAGTACTGAGGGAGTGTTGCACTGTCAGAGGGTCAGTACTGAGTGAGTGCCGCACTGACAGAGGGTCAGTACTGAGGGAGTGCTGCACTGTCAGTGGGTCAGTACTGAGGGAGTGCCGCACTGTCAGAGGGCCAGTACTGAGGGAGTGCCGCACTGTCAGAGGGCCAGTACTGAGTGAGTGCCGCACTGACAGAGGGTCAGTACTCTCTGTATCGCTGTCGGTTTATTTCCCATCCAGTTACCCTCATCGCCTCCTCTTCCCCACCCCCCTCGAGGCAGCGAGTCCCAGCTCATTGCCAATCGCAGCACCTTGTCTCAGACGATCCAAACCCGTCCGAATCTTGCCCACCTCGAGGGAATCTCCCCTCAATCTCCCTCACTCCTCAATCTCCCTCACTCCTCAATCTCCCTCACTCCTCAATCTCCCTCACTCCTCAATCTCCCTCACTCCTCAATCTCCCTCACTCCTCAATCTCCCTCACTACCCAATCTCCCTCACTCCACAATCTCCCTCACTCCTCAACCTCCCTCACTCCTAAATCTCTCTCACTCCTCAATCGCCCTCACTCCTCAATCTCCCTCACTCCACAAACTCTCTCACTCCTCAATCTCCCTCACTCCTCAATCTCCCTCACTCCCCAATCTCCCTCACTCCCCAATCTCCCTCACTCCCCAATCTCCCTCACTCACCAATCTCCCTCACTCCCCAATCTCCCTCACTCCCCAATCTCCCTCACTCCCCAATCTCCCTCACTCCCCAATCTCCCTCACTCACCAATCTCCCTCACACCCCAATCTCCCTCACTCCTCAATCTCCCTCACTCCTAAATCTCTCTCACTCCTCAATCGCCCTCACTCCTCAATCTCCCTCACTCCACAATCTCTCTCACTCCTCAATCTCCCTCACTCCTCAATCTCCCTCACTCCCCAATCTCCCTCACTCCCCAATCTCCCTCAATCCCCAATCTCCCTCACTCCTCAATCTCCCTCACTCCTAAATCCCCCTCACTCCCCAATCTCCCTCACTCCTCAATCTCCCTCACTCCTCAATCTCCCTCACTCCTCAATCTCCCTCACTCCTCAATCTCCCTCACTCCTAAATCTCCCTCACTCCCCAATCTCCCTCACTCCCCAATCTCCCACACCCCTCAATCTCCCTCACTCCTCAATCTCCCTCACTCCTCAATCTCCCTCACTCCTCAATCTCCCTCACTCCTCAATCTCCCTCACTCCTCAATCTCCTTCACTCCTAAATCCCCCTCACTCCCCAATCTCCCTCACTCCTCAATCTCCCTCACTCCTCAATCTCCCTCACTCCTCAATCTCCCTCACTCCTCAATCTCCCTCACTCCTCAATCTCCCTCACTCCTCAATCTCCCTCACTCCTCAATCTCCATCACTCCCAAAATCCCTCACTTTCCCAATCTCCCTCACTCCTCAATCTCCCTCACTCCTCAATCTCCCTCACTACCCAATCTCCCTCACTCCTCAATGCCCCTCACTCCTCAATCTCCCTCACTCCTCAATCTCCCTCACTTTCCCAATCTCCCTCACTCCTCAATCTCCCTCACTCCTCAATCTCCCTCACTACCCAATCTCCCTCACTCCTCAATGCCCCTCACTCCTCAATCTCCCTCACTCCTCAATCTCCCTCACTTTCCCAATCTCCCTCACTCCTCAATCTCCCTCACTCCTCAATCTCCCTCACTACCCAATCTCCCTCACTCCTCAATCCCCCTCACTCCTCAATCTACCTCACTACCCAATCTCCCTCACTCCTCGATATCCCTCACTACTCAATCTCCCTCAGTACCCAATCTCCCATACTCCTCAATGTCCCGCACTCCTCAATGTCCCTCACTCCCCAATCTCCCTCACTCCCCAATCCCCCTCACTCCCCAATCTCCCTCACTCCCCAATCTCCCTCACTCCTCAATCTCCCTCACTCCTCAATTTCCCTCACTCCTCAATCTCCCTCACTTTCCCAAACTCCATCACTCCTCAATCACCCTCACTCCTCAATCTTCCTCACTCCTCAATGTCCCTCACTCCTGAATGTCCCTCACTCCCCAATCTCCCTCACCCCCCAATCACCCTCACTCCCCAATCGCCCTCACTCCCCAATCTCCCTCACTCCACAATCACCCTCACTTCCCAATCCCCCTCACTCCCAATCTCCCTCGCTCCCCAATCTCCCTCACTCCTCAATGTCCCTCACTCCTCAATCTCCCTTACTCCTCAATCTCCCTCACTCCCCAATCTCCCTCACTCCCCAATCTCCCTCACTCCTCAATCTCCCTCACTCCTCAATGTCCCTCACTCCCAAATCTCCCTCACTCCCCAATCGTCCTAACTCCACTATCTCCCTCACACCCCAATCTCCCTCACTCCCCAATCTCCTCACTCCCCTAACCTCCCTCACTCCCCAATCTCCTCACTCCCTTAATCTCCCTCACTCCCCAAACTCCCTCACTCCCCAAGCTCCCTCAATCCTCAATCTCCATCAATCCTTCATCTCCCTCACTCCCCAATCTCCCTTACTCCACAATCTCCCACATTCCTCAATCTCCTCACTCCCCAATTGCCCACACTCCCCAATCTGCCTCACCCCCCACAATCTCCGTCACTCTCCACTGTCCCTCACTCCAAATGTCACTCACTTCCCAATCTCCCTTACCCCTCAATCTCCCTCACTCCCCAATCTCCCGCACTCCACTATCTCCCTCACTCCTCAATCTCCCTCACTCCTCAATCTCCCTCACTCCTCAATCTCCCTCACTCCTCAATCTCCCTCACTCCTCAATCTCCCTCACTCCTAAATCTCCCTCACTCCCCAATCTCCCTCACTCCCCAATCTCCCACACCCCTCAATCTCCCTCACTCCTCAATCTCCCTCACTCCTCAATCTCCCTCACTCCTCAATCTCCCTCACTCCTCAATCTCCCTCACTCCTCAATCTCCATCACTCCCAAAATCCCTCACTTTCCCAATCTTCCTCACTCCTCAATCTCCCTCACTCCTCAATCTCCCTCACTACCCAATCTCCCTCACTCCTCAATGCCACTCACTCCTCAATCTCCCTCACTCCTCAATCTCCCTCACTTTCCCAATCTCCCTCACTCCTCAATCTCCCTCACTCCTCAATCTCCCTCACTACCCAATCTCCCTCACTCCTCAATGCCCCTCACTCCTCAATCTCCCTCACTCCTCAATCTCCCTCACTTTCCCAATCTCCCTCACTCCTCAATCTCCCTCACTCCTCAATCTCCCTCACTACCCAATCTCCCTCACTCCTCAATCTCCCTCACTCCTCAATCTCCCTCACTACCCAATCTCCCTCACTCCTCGATAACCCTCACTACTCAATCTCCCTCAGTACCCAATCTCCCTCACTCCTCAATGTCCCGCACTCCTCAATGTCCCTCACTCACCAATCTCCCTCACTCCCCAATCCCCCTCACTCCCCAATCTCCCTCACTCCCCAATCTCCCTCACCCCTCAATCTCCCTCACTCCTCAATCTCCCTCACTCCTCAATCTCCCTCACTTTCCCAATCTCCATCACTCCTCAATCTCCCTCACTCCTCAATCTTCCTCACTCCTCAATGTCCCTCACTCCTGAATGTCCCTCACTCCCCAATCTCCCTCACCCCCCAATCACCCTCACTCCCCAATCGCCCTCACTCCCCAATCTCCCTCACTCCACAATCATCCTCACTCCCCAATCCCCCTCACTCCCAATCTCCCTCGCTCCCCAATCTCCCTCACTCCTCAATGTCCCTCACTCCTCAATCTCCCTTACTCCTCAATCTCCCTTACTCCTCAATCTCCCTCACTCCCCAATCACCCTCACTCCCCAATCGCCCTCACTCCCCAATCTCCCTCACTCCACAATCATCCTCACTCCCCAATCCCCCTCACTCCCAATCTCCCTCACTCCTCAATCTCCCTCACTCCTCAATGTCCCTCACTCCCAAATCTCCCTCACTCCCCAATCGTCCTAATTCCACTATCTCCCTCACACCCCAATCTCCCTCACTCCCCAATCTCCTCACTCCCCTAACCTCCCTCACTCCCCAATCTCCTCACTCCCTTAATCTCCCTCACTCCCCAATCTCCTCGCTCCCCTAACCTCCCTCACTCCCCAATCTCCTCACTCCCTTAATCTCGCTCACTCCCCAAACTCCCTCACTCCCCAAGCTCCCTCAATCCTCAATCTCCATCAATCCTTCATCTCCCTCACTCCCCAATCTCCCTTACTCCACAATCTCCCACATTCCTCAATCTCCTCACTCCCCAATTGCCCACACTCCCCAATCTGCCTCACCCCCCACAATCTCCGTCACTCTCCACTGTCCCTCACTCCAAATGTCACTCACTTCCCAATCTCCCTTACCCCTCAATCTCCCTCACTCCCCAATCTCCCGCACTCCACTATCTCCCTCACTCCTCAATCTCCCTCACTCCTCAATGTCCCTCACTCCCAAATCTCCCTCACTCCCCAATCGTCCTAATTCCACTATCTCCCTCACACCCCAATCTCCCTCACTCCCCAATCTCCTCACTCCCCAATCTCCCTCACTCCCCAATCTCCCGCACTCCACTATCTCCCTCACTTCCCAATCTCCCTCACTCCCCAATCTCCCTCACTCCCCAATCACCCTCACTCCCCGATCTCCCTCACTCCCCAATCTCCCTCACTCCCCAAGCTCGCTCCCTCCACAATCTCCCTCACTCCTCAATCTCCCTCACTCCCCAATCTCCATCACACCTCAATTTCCCTCACTCCTCAATCTCTCTCACTCCCCAATCCTCACTTACCAATCTCCCTCACTCCTCAAGCTCCCTCACTCCCCAAACTCCCTCACTACGCAAACTCCCTCACTCCCCAATCTCCCACACTACCCAATCTCCCTCACTCCTCAATCTCCCTCACTCCTCAATCTCCCTCACTCCCCAATCTCCCTCATGCCCTAATCTCCCTCACACCCTAATCTCCCTCACTCCCCAATCTCCCTCACTCCCCAATCTCCCTCATTCCCAAATCCCCCTCACTCCTCAATCATCTCACTCCTCAATCTCCCTCACTACACAATCCCCCTCACCCCCAATCTCTCTCACTCCCCAATCACCCTCTCTCTCCAATCTCCGCCACTCCTCAATCTCACTCACTCCCCAATCTCCCTCACTCCCCAGTCTCCCTCACTCCTCAATGTCCCTCACTCCTAATATCCCTCACTCCCCAATATCCTCAGTCCCCAATCTCCCTCACTCCCCAATCTCCCTCACTCCCCAATCTCGCTCACTCCTCAATGTCCCTCACTCCTAATCTCCCTCACTCCCCAATATCCTCAGTCCCCAATCACCCTCTCTCTCCAATCTCCGCCACTCCCCAGTCTCCCTCACTCCCCAATCTCCCTCACTCCCCAGTCTCCCTCACTCCTCAATGTCCCTCACTCCTAATCTCCCTCACTCCCCAATATCCTCAGTCCCCAATCTCCCTCACTCCCCAATCCCCCTCACTCCCCAATCTCGCTCACTCCACAATCTCCCTCACTCCCTAATCGCCCTCACTCCTCAATCTCCCTCACTCCCCAATCTTCCTCATGCCCCAATCTCCCTCACTCCCGAATCTCCCTCACTCCCCAATCTCCCTCACTCCACAATCTCCCTCACTCGTCAATCACGCTCACTCCGCAATCTCCCTCACTCCCATTCTCCCAGACTGCCCAAACCCCCTCACTCCCCAATCTCCCTCACTCCTCAATCTCCCTCACTCCTCAATGCCCCTCACTCCCCAATCTCCCTCACTCCCCAATCCCCCTCACTCCCCAATCTCCCTGACTCCCCAATCTCCCTCACTCCCCAATCTCCCTCACTCCCAATCTCCCTCATTCCCCAATCACCCTCACTCCCCAATTCCCCTCACTCCCCAATCTCCCTCACTCCTCAATCTCCCTCACTCCTCAATCTCCCTCACTCCTCAATCTCCCTCACTCTCCAATCTCCCTCACACCTCAATGTCCCTAACTCCCCAATCTCCCTCACTCCCCAATCTCCCTCACTCTCCAATCTCCCTCACTCTTCAATGTCCCTCAATCTCCCTCACACCCCAATCTCCCTCAATCTCCAATGTCCCTCACTCCCCAATGTCCCTCACTCCCCAATGCCCCTCACTCCTCAATTTCCCTCACTCCCCAATCTCCCTCACTCCTCAATCTCCCTCACTCCTCAATCTCCCCCACTCCCCAATCTCCCTCACTCCACAATCTCCCTCACTCCCCAATCTTCCTCACTCCTCAATCTCCCTCACTCCCCAATCTCCCTCACACCGCAATTTCGCTCACTCCTGAATCTCCCTCACTCCTCAATCTCCCTCACTCCCCAATCACCCTCACTCCTCAATCTCCCTCATGCCCCAATCACCCTCACTCATCAATGTCCCTCACTCCTCAATGTCCCTCACTCCCCAATCTCCCTCACACCCAATCTCCCTCCCTCCTCAATGTCCCTCACTCCCCAATCACCTACACTCCCCAATCTCCCTCACTCTCCGATCGCCCTCACTCCTCAATGTCCCTCACTCCCCAATCTCCCTCACTCCCCAATCTCCCTCACTCCCCAATCTCCCTCACTCCCCAATCTCCCTCACTCTCCAATCCCCCTCACTCCCCAATGTTCCTCACTCCCCAATCCCCCTCACTCCCCAATCCCCAACTATCCTCAATGTCCCTCACTCCCCAATCTCCCTCACTCCCCAATCTCCCTCACTCCTCAATCTCCCTCACTCCCCAATCTCCCTCACTCCCCAATCTCCCTCACTCCTCAATCTCCCGCACTCCCCAATCTCCCTAACTCCCCAATTTCGCTCATTCCCCAGTCTCCCTTACTCCTCAATCTCCCTCACTCCTAAATCTCTCTCACTCCTCAATCTCCCTCACTCACCAATCTCCCTCACTCCCCAATCTCCCTCACTCCCCAATCTCCCTCACTCCTCAATCTCCCTCACTCCTCAATCTCCCTCACTCCTCAATCTCCCTCACTCCTCAATCTCCCTCACTCCTCAATCTCCCTCACTCCTCAATCTCCCTCACTCCCCAATCTCCCAAACTCCCCAATCTCCCTCACTCCCCAATCTCCCTCACTCCCAATCTCCCTCACTCCTCAATGCCCTCACTTCCCAATCTCCCTCACTCCCCAATCTCCCAAACTCCCCAATCTCCCTCACTCCCCAAACTCACTCACTCCCAATCTCCCTCACTCCCCAATCTCCCAAACTCCCCAATCCCCCTCACTCCCCAATCTCCCTCACTCCCAAAATCCCTCACTTTCCCAATCTCCCTCACTCCTCAATCTCCCTCACTCCTCAATCTCCCTCACTACCCAATCTCCCTCACTCCTCAATGCCCCTCACTCCTCAATCTCCCTCACTCCTCAATCTCCCTCACTTTCCCAATCTCCCTCACTCCTCAATCTCCCTCACTCTTCAATCTCCCTCACTACCCAATCTCCCTCACTCCTCAATGCCCCTCACTCCTCAATCTCCCTCACTACTCAATCTCCCTCACTTTCCCAATCTCCCTCACTCCTCAATCTCCCTCACTCCTCAATCTCCCTCACTACCCAATCTCCCTCACTCCTCAATGCCCCTCACTCCTCAATCTCCCTCACTCCTCAATCTCCCTCACTTTCCCAATCTCCCTCACTCCTCAATCTCCCTCACTCCTCAATCTCCCTCACTACCCAATCTCCCTCACTCCTCAATGCCCCTCACTCCTCAATCTCCCTCACTCCTCAATCTCCCTCACTTTCCCAATCTCCCTCACTCCTCAATCTCCTTCACTCCTCAATCTCCCTCACTACCCAATCTCCCTCACTCCTCAATCTCCCTCACTCCTCAATCTCCCTCACTACCCAATCTCCCTCACTCCTCGATATCCCTCACTACTCAATCTCCCTCAGTACCCAATCTCCCTCACTCCTCAATGTCCCGCACTCCTCAATGTCCCTCACTCACCAATCTCCCTCACTCCCCAATCCCCCTCACACCCCAATCTCCCTCACTCCCCAATCTCCCTCACTCCTCAATCTCCCTCACTCCTCAATCTCCCTCACTCCTCAATCTCCCTCACTTTCCCAATCTCCATCACTCCTCAATCTCCCTCATTCCTCAATCTTCCTCACTCCTCAATGTCCCTCACTCCTGAATGTCCCTCACTCCCCAATCTCCCTCACCCCCCAATCACCCTCACTCCCCAATCGCCCTCACTCCCCAATCTCCCTCACTCCACAATCATCCTCACTCCCCAATCCCCCTCACTCCCAATCTCCCTCGCTCCCCAATCTCCCTCACTCCTCAATGTCCCTCACTCCTCAATCTCCCTTACTCCTCAATCTCCCTCACTCCCCAATCTCCCTCACTCCCCAATCTCCCTCACTCCTCAATCTCCCTCACACCTCAATGTCCCTCACTCCCAAATCTCCCTCACTCCCCAATCATCCTAATTCCACTATCTCCCTCACACCCCAATCTCCCTCACTCCCCAATCTCCTCACTCCCCTAACCTCCCTCACTCCCCAATCTCCTCACTCCCTTAATCTCGCTCACTCCCCAAACTCCCTCACTCCCCAAGCTCCCTCAATCCTCAATCTCCATCAATCCTTCATCTCCCTCACTCCCCAATCTCCCTTACTCCACAATCTCCCACATTCCTCAATCTCCTCACTCCCCAATTGCCCACACTCCCCAATCTGCCTCACCCCCCACAATCTCCGTCACTCTCCACTGTCCCTCACTCCAAATGTCACTCACTTCCCAATCTCCCTTACCCCTCAATCTCCCTCACTCCCCAATCTCCCGCACTCCACTATCTCCCTCACTCCCCAATCACCCTCACTCCCCGATCTCCCTCACTCCCCAATCTCCCTCACTCCCCAAGCTCGCTCACTCCACAATCTCCCTCACTCCTCAATCTCCCTCACTCCCCAATCTCCATCACACCTTAATTTCCCTCACTCCTCAATCTCTCTCACTCCCCAATCCTCACTTACCAATCTCCCTCACTCCTCAAGCTCCCTCACTCCCCAAACTCCCTCACTACGCAAACTCCCTCACTCCCCAATCTCCCACACTACCCAATCTCCCTCACTCCTCAATCTCCCTCACTCCTCAATCTCCCTCACTCCCCAATCTCCCTCATGCCCCAATCTCCCTCACACCCTAATCTCCCTCACTCCCCAATCTCCCTCACTCCCCAATCTCCCTCATTCCCAAATCCCCCTCACTCCTCAATCATCTCACTCCTCAATCTCCCTCACTACACAATCCCCCTCACCCCCAATCTCTCTCACTCCCCAATCACCCTCTCTCTCCAATCTCCGCCACTCCTCAATCTCACTCACTCCCCAATCGCCCTCACTCCCCAGTCTCCCTCACTCCTCAATGTCCCTCACTCCTAATATCCCTCACTATCCAATATCCTCAGTCCCCAATCTCCCTCACTCCCCAATCTCCCTCACTCCCCAATCTCGCTCACTCCTCAATGTCCCTCACTCCTAATCTCCCTCACTCCCCAATATCCTCAGTCCCCAATCACCCTCTCTCTCCAATCTCCGCCACTCCCCAGTCTCCCTCACTCCCCAATCTCCCTCACTCCCCAGTCTCCCTCACTCCTCAATGTCCCTCACTCCTAATCTCCCTCACTCCCCAATATCCTCAGTCCCCAATCTCCCTCACTCCCCAATCCCCCTCACTCCCCAATCTCGCTCACTCCACAATCTCCCTCACTCGTCAATCACGCTCACTCCGCAATCTCCCTCACTCCCATTCTCCCAGACTGCCCAAACCCCCTCACTCCCCAATCTCCCTCACTCCTCAATCTCCCTCACTCCTCAATGCCCCTCACTCCCCAATCTCCCTCACTCCCCAATCCCCCTCACTCCCAAATCTCCCTGACTCCCCAATCTCCCTCACTCCCCAATCTCCCTCACTCCCAATCTCCCTCATTCCCCAATCACCCTCACTCCCCAATTCCCCTCACTCCCCAATCTCCCTCACTCCTCAATCTCCCTCACTCCTCAATCTCCCTCACTCCTCAATCTCCCTCACTCTCCAATCTCCCTCACACCTCAATGTCCCTAACTCCCCAATCTCCCTCACTCCCCAATCTCCCTCACTCTCCAATCTCCCTCACTCTTCAATGTCCCTCAATCTCCCTCACACCCCAATCTCCCTCAATCTCCAATGTCCTTCACTCCCCAATGTCCCTCACTCCCCAATACCCCTCACTCCTCAATTTCCCTCACTCCCCAATCTCCCTCACTCCTCAATCTCCCTCACTCCTCAATCTCCCCCACTCCCCAATCTCCCTCACTCCACAATCTCCCTCACTCCCCAATCTTCCTCACTCCTCAATCTCCCTCACTCCCCAATCTCCCTCACACCGCAATTTCGCTCACTCCTGAATCTCCCTCACTCCTCAATCTCCCTCACTCCCCAATCACCCTCACTCCTCAATCTCCCTCATGCCCCAATCACCCTCACTCATCAATGTCCCTCACTCCTCAATGTCCCTCACTCCCCAATCTCCCTCACACCCAATCTCCCTCCCTCCTCAATGTCCCTCACTCCCCAATCACCTACACTCCCCAATCTCCCTCACTCTCCGATCGCCCTCACTCCTCAATGTCCCTCACTCCCCAATCTCCCTCACTCCCCAATCCCCCTCACTCCCCAATCTCCCTCACTCCCCAATCTCCCTCACTCTCCAATCCCCCTCACTCCCCAATGTTCCTCACTCCCCAATCCCCCTCACTCCCCAATCCCCATCTATCCTCAATGTCCCTCACTCCCCAATCTCCCTCACTCCTCAATCTCCCTCACTCCCCAATCTCCCTCACTCCCCAATCTCCCTCACTCCTCAATCTCCCGCACTCCCCAATCTCCCTAACTCCCCAATTTCGCTCATTCCCCAGTCTCCCTTACTCCTCAATCTCCCTCACTCCTAAATCTCTCTCACTCCTCAATCTCCCTCACTCCCCAATCTCCCTCACTCCCCAATCTCCCTCACTCCCCAATCTCCCTCACTCCTCAATCTCCCTCACTCCTCAATCTCCCTCACTCCTCAATCTCCCTCACTCCTCAATCTCCCTCACTCCTCAATCTCCCTCACTCCTCAATCTCCCTCACTCCCCAATCTCCCAAACTCCCCAATCTCCCTCACTCCCCAATCTCCCTCACTCCCAATCTCCCTCACTCCTCAATGCACTCACTTCCCAATCTCCCTCACTCCCCAATCTCCCAAACTCCCCAATCTCCCTCACTCCCCAAACTCACTCACTCCCAATCTCCCTCACTCCCCAATCTCCCAAACTCCCCAATCCCCCTCACTCCCCAATCTCCCTCACTCCCAAAATCCCTCACTTTCCCAATCTCCCTCACTCCTCAATCACCCTCACTCCTCAATCTCCCTCACTACCCAATCTCCCTCACTCCTCAATGCCCCTCACTCCTCAATCTCCCTCACTCCTCAATCTCCCTCACTTTCCCAATCTCCCTCACTCCTCAATCTCCCTCACTCCTCAATCTCCCTCACTACCCAATCTCCCTCACTCCTCAATGCCCCTCACTCCTCAATCTCCCTCACTTCTCAATCTCCCTCACTTTCCCAATCTCCCTCACTCCTCAAAATCCCTCACTCCTCAATCTCCCTCACTCCTCAATCTCCCTCACTCCTCAATCTCCCTCACTCTCCAATCTCCCTCACACCTCAATGTCCCTAACTCCCCAATATCCCTCACTCCCCAATCTCCCTCACTCGCCAATCTCCCTCACTCTTCAATGTCCCTCAATCTCCCTCACACCCCAATCTCCCTCAATCTCCAATGTCCCTCACTCCCCAATGTCCCTCACTCCCCAATACCCCTCACTCCTCAATTTCCCTCACTCCCCAATCTCCCTCACTCCTCAATCTCCCTCACTCCTCAATCTCCCCCACTCCCCAATCTCCCTCACTCCACAATCTCCCTCACTCCCCAATCTTCCTCACTCCTCAATCTCCCTCACTCCCCAATCTCCCTCACACCGCAATTTCGCTCACTCCTGAATCTCCCTCACTCCTCAATCTCCCTCACTCCCCAATCACCCTCACTCCTCAATCTCCCTCATGCCCCAATCACCCTCACTCATCAATGTCCCTCACTCCTCAATGTCCCTCACTCCCCAATCTCCCTCACACCCAATCTCCCTCCCTCCTCAATGTCCCTCACTCCCCAATCACCTACACTCCCCAATCTCCCTCACTCTCCGATCGCCCTCACTCCTCAATGTCCCTCACTCCCCAATCTCCCTCACTCCCCAATCCCCCTCACTCCCCAATCTCCCTCACTCCCCAATCTCCCTCACTCTCCAATCCCCCTCACTCCCCAATGTTCCTCACTCCCCAATCCCCCTCACTCCCCAATCCCCATCTATCCTCAATGTCCCTCACTCCCCAATCTCCCTCACTCCTCAATCTCCCTCACTCCCCAATCTCCCTCACTCCCCAATCTCCCTCACTCCTCAATCTCCCGCACTCCCCAATCTCCCTAACTCCCCAATTTCGCTCATTCCCCAGTCTCCCTTACTCCTCAATCTCCCTCACTCCTAAATCTCTCTCACTCCTCAATCTCCCTCACTCCCCAATCTCCCTCACTCCCCAATCTCCCTCACTCCCCAATCTCCCTCACTCCTCAATCTCCCTCACTCCTCAATCTCCCTCACTCCTCAATCTCCCTCACTCCTCAATCTCCCTCACTCCTCAATCTCCCTCACTCCTCAATCTCCCTCACTCCCCAATCTCCCAAACTCCCCAATCTCCCTCACTCCCCAATCTCCCTCACTCCCAATCTCCCTCACTCCTCAATGCACTCACTTCCCAATCTCCCTCACTCCCCAATCTCCCAAACTCCCCAATCTCCCTCACTCCCCAAACTCACTCACTCCCAATCTCCCTCACTCCCCAATCTCCCAAACTCCCCAATCCCCCTCACTCCCCAATCTCCCTCACTCCCAAAATCCCTCACTTTCCCAATCTCCCTCACTCCTCAATCACCCTCACTCCTCAATCTCCCTCACTACCCAATCTCCCTCACTCCTCAATGCCCCTCACTCCTCAATCTCCCTCACTCCTCAATCTCCCTCACTTTCCCAATCTCCCTCACTCCTCAATCTCCCTCACTCCTCAATCTCCCTCACTACCCAATCTCCCTCACTCCTCAATGCCCCTCACTCCTCAATCTCCCTCACTTCTCAATCTCCCTCACTTTCCCAATCTCCCTCACTCCTCAATCTCCCTCACACCTCAATCTCCCTCACTATCCAATCTCCCTCACTCCTCAATGTCCCTCACTCCTCAATCTATATCACTCCTCAATCTCCCTCACTTTCCCAATCTCCCTCACTCCTCGATATCCCTCACTACTCAATCTCCCTCACTACCCAATCTCCCTCACTCCTCAATGTCCCGCACTCCTCAATGTCCCTCACTCCCCAATCTCCCTAACTCCCCAATCCCCCTCACTCCCCAATCTCCCTCACTCCCCAATCTCCCTCACTCCTCAATCTCCCTCACTCCTCAATCTCCCTCACTCCTCAATCTCCCTCACTCCTCAATCTCCCTCACTTTCCCAATCTCCCTCACTCCTCAATCTCTCTCACTCCTCAATCTCCCTCACTCCTCAATGTCCCTCACTCCTGAATGTCCCTCACTCCCCAATCTCCCTCACCCCCCAATCACCCTCACTCCCCAATCGCCCTCACTCCCCAATCTCCCTCACTCCACAATCACCCTCACTCCCCAATCCCCCTCACTCCCAATCTCCCTCGCTCCCCAATATCCCTCACTCCTCAATGTCCCTCACTCCTCAATCTCCCTCACTCCTCAATCTCCCTCACTCCCCAATCTCCCTCACTCCCCAATCTCCCTCACTCCTCAATCTCCCTCACTCCTCAATGTCCCTCACTCCCAAATCTCCCTCACTCCCCAATCGTCCTAACTCCACCATCTCCCTCACACCCCAATCTCCCTCACTCCCCAATCTCCTCACTCCCTTAATCTGCCTCACTTCCCAAACTCCCTCACTCCCCAAGCTCCCTCAATCCTCAATCTCCATCAATCCTTCATCTCCCTAACTCCCCAATCTCCCTTACTCCACCATCTCCCACATTCCTCAATCTCCTCACTCCCCAATTGCCCACACTCCCCAATCTGCCTCACCCCCTCAATCTCCGTCACTCTCCACTGTCCCTCACTCCAAATGTCACTCACTTCCCAATCTCCCTTACCCCTCAATCTCCTCACTCCCCAATCGCCCTCACTCCCCAATCTTCCTCACTCCACAATCTCCCTCACTCCCCAATCTCCCACACTCCCCAATCACCCTAACTCCCCGACCTCCTCACTCCCCAATCTCCCTCACTCCCCAAGCTCGCTCACTCCACAATCTCCCTCACTCCTCAATCTCCCTCACTCCCCAATCTCCATCACACCTCAATTACCCTCACTCCTCAATCTCTCTCACTCCCCAATCCTCACTCCCCAATCTCCCTCACTCCTCAAGCTCCCTCACTCCCCAAACTCCCTCACTACGCAAACTCCCTCACTCCCCAATCTCCCACACTACCCAATCTCCCTCACGCCTCAATCTCCCTCACTCCTCAATCTCCCTCACTCCCCAATCTTCCTCATGCCCCAATCTCCCTCACACCCTAATCTCCCTCACTCCCCAATCTCCCTCACTCCCCAATCTCCCTCATTCCCAAATCCCCCTCACTCCTCAATCATCTCACTCCTCAACCTCCCTCACTCCTCAATCCCCCTCACCCCCAATCTCTCTCACTCCCCAATCACCCTCTCTCTCCAATCTCCGCCACTCCCCAATCTCCCTCACTCCCCAATCTCCCTCACTCCCCAGTCTCCCTCACTCCTCAATGTCCCTCACTCCTAATCTCCCTCACTCCCCAATATCCTCAGTCCCCAATCTCCCTCACTCCCCAATCTCCCTCACTCCCTAATCGCCGTCACTCCTCAATCTCCCTCACTCCCCAATCTTCCTCATGCCCCAATCTCCCTCACTTCCGAATCTCCCTCACTCCCCAAACACCCTCACTCCACAATCTCCCTCACTCGTCAATCACGCTCACTCCGCAATCTCCCTCACTCCCATTCTCCCAGACTGCCCAAACCCCCTCACTCCCCAATCTCCCTCACTCCTCAATCTCCCTCACTCCTCAATGCCCCTCACTCCCCAATCTCCCTCACTCCCCAATCCCCCTCACTCCCCAATCTCCCTGACTCCCCAATCTCCCTCACTCCCCAATCTCCCTCACTCCCAATCTCCCTCATTCCCCAATCACCCTCACTCCCCAATTCCCCTCACTCCCCAATCTCCCTCACTCCTCAATCTCCCTCACTCCTCAATCTCCCTCACTCCTCAATCTCCTTCACTCCCCAATCTCCCTCACACCTCAATGTCCCTAACTCCCCAATCTCCCTCACTCCCCAATCTCCCTCACTCTCCAAACTCCCTCACTCTTCAATGTCCCTCAATCTCCCTCACACCCCAATCTCCCTCAATCTCCAATGTCCCTCACTCCCCAATGTCCCTCACTCCCCAATGCCCCTCACTCCTCAATGTCCCTCACTCCCCAATCTCCCTCACTCCTCAATTTCTCTCACTCCTCAATCTCCCTCACTCCCCAATCTCCCTCACTCCACAATCTCCCTCACTCCCCAATCTTCCTCACTCCTCAATCTCCCTCACTCCCCAATCTCCCTCACACCCCAATTTCGCTCACTCCTGAATCTCCCTCACTCCTCAATCTACCTCAATCCCCAATCACCCTCACTCCTCAATCTCCCTCATGCCCCAATCACCCTCACTCATCAATGTCCCTCACTCCTCAATGTCCCTCACTCCCCAATCTCCCTCACAACCAATCTCCCTCCCTCCTCAATGTCCCTCACTCCCCAATCACCTACACTCCCCAATCTCCCTCACTCTCCGATCGCCCTCAGTCCTCAATGTCCCTCACTCCCCAAACTCCCTCACTCCCCAATCCCCCTCACTCCCCAATCTCCCTCACTCCCCAATCTCCCTCACTATCCAATCCCCCTCACTCCCCAATGTCCCTCACTCCCCAATCCCCCTCACTCCCCAATTCCGTCAATCCTCAATGTCCCTCACTCCCCAATCTCCCTCACTCCTCAATCTCCCTCACTCCCCAATCTCCCTCACTCCTCAATCTCCCTCACTCCTCAATCTCCCGCACTCCCCAATCTCCCTAACTCCCCAATTTCGCTCATTCCCCAATCTCCCTCACTCCTCAATATCCAGCACTCCCCAATCACCCCCACTCCTCAATCTCCCTCACACCCCAATCACCCTCACTCTTCAATCTTCCTCACTCCTCAATGTCCCTCACTCCCCAATCTCCCTCACTCCCCAATCTCCCTCACTCTCCACTCTCCCTCACTCCTCTATGTCCCTCACTCCCCAATCTCCCTCACTCCCCAATCCCCCACACTCGCCAATCACCCCCAGTCCACAACATCCCTCACTCTCCAATTTCCCTCACTCCCCAATGTCCCTCACTCCCCAAATACCCTCACTCCCCAATCTCCCTCACTCCGCAACCTCCCTCACTCCCCAAACCCCCTCACTCCCCAATTCCCCTCACCCCCCAATCCCCCTCACTCCCCAGACGCCCTCACTCCCCAATTTCCCTCACTCCCCAATCTCTCTCACTCTCCAATCTCCCTCAGCCCACAATCTCCCTAACTCCCCAAACACCCTCACTCCCCAATCCTCCTCACCCCCCAATCTCCCTCAGTCCACAATATCCCTCACTCCCCAATCACCCTCAGTCCACAATCTCCCTCACTCCCCAATCCCCCTCACTCCCCAATCTCCCTCACTTTCCAATCTCCCTCACTCCTCAATCACCCTTACTCCCCAATCTGCGTCACTCCACAATCACCCTCAGTCCACAACTTCCCTCACTCTCCAATCTCCCTCACTATCCAATGTCCCTCACTCCCCAATCCCCCTCACTCCCCAATCTCCCTCACTCCCAGTCTCCCTCACTCCCCAATCTCCCTCACTCCCCAATCTCCCTCAGTCCACAATCTCCCTCACTCCCCAATCACCCTCAGTCCACAATCTCCCTCACCCCCCAAACCCCCTCACCCCCCAATCTCCCTCACTCCCCAATCTCCCTCACTCCCCAATCTCCCTCACTCCCCAATCTCCCTCACGCCCGAATCTCCCTCACTCCCCAATCTCCCTCACTCCCCAATCTCCCTCACTCCCCAATCTCCCTCACGCACGAATCTCCCGCACGCCCCAATCTCACTCACTTCCAAATCTCCCTTACTCCCCAATCTCACTCACTCCACAATCTCCCACTCTTGTCAATCATCCTCACTCCCCAATCTCCCTCACTCCCAATCTCCCTCACTCCCCAATCCACATCACTCCCAAATCTCCCTCACTCCCCAGTCTCCCTCACTCCCCAGTCTCCCTCACTCACCAATCTCCCTCACTCCCCAATCTCCCTCACCCCCCAATCTCCCTCACTCCACAATCTCCCTCACTCCCCAATCACACTCACTCCCCAATCTCCCTCAATCCCCAATCTCCCTCACTCCTCAATCTCCCTCACTCTTCAATCTCTCCCTCTCCCCAATTCTCACTCCCCAATCTCCCTCACTCCCCAAGCTCACTCACTCCGCAATCTCCTCAGTCCCCAATCTCACTCACTCCCCAATTTCCCTCATTCCCAAATCTCCCTCTATCCCCAGTCTCCCTCACTCCCCAGTCTCTCTCACTCCACAATCTCCCTCACTCCGTAATCTCCCTCACTCCCCAATCCCCCTCACTACCCAATCTCCCTCACTCCCCAGACTCCCTCACTCCCCAATCACACTCACTCCCCAATCTCCCTCACTCCCAATCTCCCTTACTCCCCAATCCCCCTCACTCCCCAATCTCCCTCACTCCCCAGTCTCGCTCACTCCACAATCTCCCTCACTCCTCAATCTCCCTCACTCCCCAATCCTCACTCCCCAATCTCCCTCACTCCCCAGTCTTGCTCACTCCACAATCTCCCTCACTCCTCAATCTCCCTCACTCCCCATTCTCCCTCACTCCCCAATCTCCCTCACTTCTCAATCTCCCTCACTCCTCAATCTCCCTCACTCCCCAATCGCTCTCACTCCTCAATCATCTCACTCCTCAATCTCCCTCACTACACAATCCCCCTCACCCCCAATATCTCCCACCACCCAATCTCCCTCACTCCCCAATCTCCCTCGTCCACAATCTCCCTCATCCCCAAATCTCCCTCACTCCCCAATCTCCCTCACTCCCCAATTTCCCTCACTCCCCAATCTATCTCACTCCCCAATCTCCCTTAGTCGACAATCTCCCTCACTCCCCATTCTCCCTCACCCCCCAATCTCGCTCACTCCCCAATCTCCCTCACTCCTCAATCTCCCTCACTCCCCAATCACCCTCACTCCTCAATCTCCCTCACACCCCAATCACCCTAACTCCTCAATCTCCCTCACTCCTCAAGGTCCCTCACTCCCCAATCTCCCTCACACCCCAATCTCCCACACTCCTCAATGTCCCGCACTCCCCAATCTCCCTCACTCCCCAATCTCCCTCACTCCACAATCTCCCTCACTCCCCAATTTCCCTCACTCCCCAATCTCTCTCACTCCCCAATCCCCCTCACTCCCCAATCACCCTCACTCCCCAATCCCCCTCACTCCCCAATCTCCCTCACTCCCCAATCTCCCTCACTCCCCAATCTCCCTCACTCCCCAATCTCTCTCACTCCCCAATCTCGCTCACTCCCCAATCTCCCTCACTCCTCAATCTCCCTCACACCCCAATCACCCTAACTCCACAATCTCCCTCACTCCTCAATGTCCCTCACTCCCCAATCTCCCTCACACCCCAATCTCCCTCACTCCTGAATGTCCCTCACTCTCCAATCCCCCTCACTCCCCAATCACCCTCAGTCCACAACCTCCCTCACTCTCCAATCTCCCTCAGTCCACAATCTCCCTCACCCCACTATCCCCCTCAATCCCCAATCTCCCTCACTCCCCAATTTCCCTCACTCCCCAATCTCTCTCATTCCCCAATCTCCCTCAGTCCACAATCTCCCTCACTCCCCAAACCCCCTAACTCCCCGATCCTCCTCACCCCCCAATTTCCCTCAGTCCACAATCTCCCTCACTCCCCAATCCCCCTCAGTCCACAATCTCCCTCACCCCCCAATCCACCTCACCCCCCAATCTCCCTCACTCCCCAATCTCCCTCACTCCCCAATCATCATCACTTCTCAATCTCCCTCACTTCTCAATCTCCCTCACTCCCCAATCACCCTCACTCCTCAATCATCTCAGTCCTCAATCTCCCTCACTACACAATCCCCCTCACCCCCAATATCTCTCACTCCCCAATCTCCCTCACTCCCCAATTTCCCTCAGTCCACAATCTCCCTCACCCCCCAATCCCCCTCACTCCTCAATCTCACTCACTCCCCAATCCCCCTCAGTCCCCAATCTCTCTCACTCCCCAATCCCCCTCACTCTCCAATCTCCCTCACCCCCCAATCTCCCTCAATCCACAATCTCCCTCACTCTGCAATATCTCTCACTCCCCAATCTCCCTCACCCCCCAATTTCCCTCAATCCCCAATCCCCCTCACTCCCCAATCCCCCTCACTCCCCAGTCTCCCTCAATCCACAATCTACCTCACTCCCCAAAACCCCTCACTCCCCAATCCCCCTCACCCCCCAATCTCCCTCAATCCACAATATTCCTCACTCCCCAAACCCCCTCACTCCCCAATCCCTCTCACCCCCCAATCTCGCTCACCCCCCAATCTCCCTCAGTCAACAATCTCCCTCACTCCCCAATCCCCCTCACTCCCCAATCTCCCTCACTCCTCAGTCTCCCTCACTCTTCAATCTCCCTCACTCCCCAATCGCCCTAACTCCTCAATCTCCCTCACTCCCCAATCTTCCTCACGCCCCAATCTCCCTCACTCTCAAATCTCCCTCACTCACCAATCTCTCACACTCCCCAATCTCCCTCACTCCCCAATCTCCCTCACTCCTCAATCTCCCTCATTCCCCAATCACCCTCACTCCCCAATCTCCCTCACTCCTCAATGTCCCGCATTCCCCAATCTCCCTCACTCCCCAATCTCCCTCACTCTGCACTCTCCCTCACTCCTCAATGTCCCTCACTTCCCAATCTCCCTCACTCCCCAATCCCCCTCACCCCCAATATCTCTCACTCCCCAATCTCCCTCACTCCCCAATTTCCCTCAGTCCACAATGTCCCTCACCCCCCAAACCCCCTCACTCCCCATTCTCCCTCACTGCCCAATTTCCCTCACTCCCCAATCTCTCTCACTCCCCAATCTCCCTCAGTCCACAATCTCCCTCACTCCCCAATCTCCCTCACTCCCCAAACCCACTCACTCCCCAATCCCCCTCACCCCCCAATCTCCCTCAGTCCACAATCTTCCTCACTCCACAATCCCCCTCACTCCCCAATCTCCCTCACTCCCCAATCTCCCTCACTCCCCAGTCTCCCTCACTCCCCAATCTCCCTCACTCCCCAATCTCCCTCAATCCCCAAACCCACTCACTCCCCAATCCCCCTCACCCCCCAATCTCCCTCAGTCCACAATCTTCCTCACTCCACAATCCCCCTCACTCCCAATCTCCCTCACTCCCCAGTCTCCCTCACTCCTCACTGGCCCTCACTCCCAATCTCCCTCACACCCCAATCTCCTCAGTTCCCAATCTCCCTCAGTCCCCAATCACCCTCACTCCCCAATCACCCTCACTCCTCAATCTCCCTCACTCCCCAATCTTCCTCACGCCCCAATCTCCCTCACTCCCAAATCTCCCTCACTCCCCATTCCCCCTCACTCCCCAATCTCCATCACTCCTCAATCTCCCTCATTCCCCAATCACCCTCACTCCCCAATCTCCCTCACTCCCCAATCCTCACTCCCCAAACTCCCTCACTCCTCAATCTCCCTCACTCCCTAATCCCGCTCATTCCTCAATCTCCGTCTCTCCACAATCTCCCTCACTGCTCAATCTCCCTCACTCACTAATCTCCCTCACTCCCAAATCTTCCTCACTCCCCAATCTCCCTCACTCCTCAATCTCTCTCACTCCTCAATCTCCCTCACTCCTCAATCTCCCTTACTCCCCAATCTTTCTCACTCCCCAATCTCCCTCACTCCCCAATCTCCCTTACTCCTCAATCTCCCTCACTCCTCAATCACCCTCACTCCCCAATCCCTCTCACTACCAAATCTCCCTCACTCATCAATCTCCCTCAATCCTCAATCTCTCTCACTCCCCAATCTCCCTCACTCCCCAATCTCCCTCACTCACCAATCTCCCTCACTCCCACATCCCCCTCTCTCCCCAATCCCCCTCACTCCCCAATCCCCCTCTCTCCCCAATCCCCCTCACTCCTCAATCTCCCTCACTCCTCAATCTCCCACACTACACAATCCCCCTCACTCCCAATCTCCCTCAGTCCCCAATCTCCCTCACTCCCCAATCACCCTCACTGCTCAATCACCTTCACTCACTAATCTCCCTCACTCCCAAATCTTCCTCACTCCACAATCTCCCTCACTCCTCAATCTCCCTCACTCCTCAATCTCCGTCACTCCTCAATCTCCCTCACTCCCCAATCTTCCTCACTCCACAATCTCCCTCACTCCCCAATCCCCCTCACTCCCCAATCCCCCTCACTCCACAATCTCCCTCACTCCCCAATCTCCCTCACATCCCAATCTCCCTCACTCCCCAATCTCCCTCACTCCCCAATCATCTCACTCCTCAATCTCCCTCACTCCCCAAACTCCCTCCCTCCCCAATCTCCCTCACTCCCCAATCTCCCTCACTCCCCAATCTCCCTCACTCCCCAATCTCCCTCACTCCCCAATCTCCCTCACTCCCCAATCTCCCTCACTCCCCAATCTCCCTCACTCCCTAATCTCCCTCACTCCCCAATCTTCCTCACTCCACAATCTCCCTCACTCCCCAATCACCCTCACTCCCAATCTCCCTCTCTCCCCAATCTCGCTCACTCCCCAATCTCCCTCACTCCCCAATCTCCCTCACTCCCCAATCTCCCTCACACCCCAATCTCTCTCACTCCCCAATCTTCCTCTCTCCCCATTCTCGCTCACTCCCAATCTCCCTCACTCCCCAATCTCCCTCACTCCCCAATCTCCCTCTCACCCCAATCTCCCTCACTCTCCAATCTCCCTCACTCCCGAATCACACTCACTCCCCATTCTCCCACACTCCCCAATCTCCCTCACTCCTCAATCTCTCTCTCTCCCCAATTCTCACTCCCCAATCTCCCTCACTCCCCAAGCTCCCTCACTCCCCAATCTCCTCACTCCCCAATCTTCCTCACTCCCCAATCTCCCGCACTCCCCAATCTCTCTCACTCCCCAATCACACTCACTCCCCAATCTCCCTCAATCCCCAATCACCCTCACTCCTCAATTTCCCTCACTCCTCAATCTCTCCCTCTCCCCAATCCTCACTCCCCAATCTCCCTCACTCCCCAATCTCCTCAGTCCCCAATCTCCCTCACTCCCCAATATCCCTCACTCCCAAATCTCCCTCAATCCCCAATCTCTCTCACTCCCCAATCTCCCTCACTCCCCTATCTCCCTCACTCCCCAGTCTCCCTCACTCCCCAGTCTCACTCACACCACAATCTCCCTCACTCCTCAATCTCCCTCACTCCCCAATCTCCCTCACTCTCCAATCTCCCTCACTTCTCAATCTCCCTCACTCCTCAATCTCACTCACTCCCCAATCCTCACTCCCCAATCTCCCTCACTTCCCAGTCTCGCTCACTCCATAATCTCCCTCACTCCTCAATCTCCCTCACTCCCCAATCCCCCTCACTCCCCAATTCCCCTCACTCCCCAATCTCCCTCACTCCTCAATCTCCCTCACTCCTCAATCTCCCTCACTCCTCAATCTCCTTCACTCCCCAATCTCCCTCACACCTCAATGTCCCTAACTCCCCAATCTCCCTCACTCCCCAATCTCCCTCACTCTCCAAACTCCCTCACTCTTCAATGTCCCTCAATCTCCCTCACACCCCAATCTCCCTCAATCTCCAATGTCCCTCACTCCCCAATGTCCCTCACTCCCCAATGCCCCTCACTCCTCAATGTCCCTCACTCCCCAATCTCCCTCACTCCTCAATTTCTCTCACTCCTCAATCTCCCTCACTCCCCAATCTCCCTCACTCCACAATCTCCCTCACTCCCCAATCTTCCTCACTCCTCAATCTCCCTCACTCCCCAATCTCCCTCACACCCCAATTTCGCTCACTCCTGAATCTCCCTCACTCCTCAATCTACCTCAATCCCCAATCACCCTCACTCCTCAATCTCCCTCATGCCCCAATCACCCTCACTCATCAATGTCCCTCACTCCTCAATGTCCCTCACTCCCCAATCTCCCTCACAACCAATCTCCCTCCCTCCTCAATGTCCCTCACTCCCCAATCACCTACACTCCCCACTCTCCCTCACTCTCCGATCGCCCTCAGTCCTCAATGTCCCTCACTCCCCAAACTCCCTCACTCCCCAATCCCCCTCACTCCCCAATCTCCCTCACTCCCCAATCTCCCACACTATCCAATCCCCCTCACTCCCCAATGTCCCTCACTCCCCAATCCCCCTCACTCCCCAATCCCCGTCAATCCTCAATGTCCCTCACTCCCCAATCTCCCTCACTCCTCAATCTCCCTCACTCCCCAATCTCCCTCACTCCCCAATCTCCCTCACTCCTCAATCTCCCGCACTCCCCAATCTCCCTAACTCCCCAATTTCGCTCATTCCCCAATCTCCCTCACTCCTCAATATCCAGCACTCCCCAATCACCCCCATTCCTCAATCTCCCTCACACCCCAATCACCCTCACTCTTCAATCTTCCTCACTCCTCAATGTCCTTCACTCCCCAATCTCCCTCACTCCCCAATCTCCCTCACTCTCCACTCTCCCTCACTTCTCTATGTCCCTCACTCCCCAATCTCCCTCACTCCCCAATCCCCCACACTCGCCAATCACCCCCAGTCCACAACATCCCTCACTCTCCAATTTCCCTCACTCCCCAATGTCCCTCACTCCCCAAATACCCTCACTCCCCAATCTCCCTCACTCCGCAACCTCCCTCACTCCCCAAACCCCCTCACTCCCCAATTCCCCTCACCCCCCAATCCCCCTCACTCCCCAGACGCCCTCACTCCCCAATTTCCCTCACTCCCCAATCTCTCTCACTCTCCAATCTCCCTCAGTCCACAATATCCCTCACTCCCCAATCACCCTCAGTCCACAATCTCCCTCACTCCCCAATCCCCCTCACTCCCCAATCTCCCTCACTTTCCAATCTCCCTCACTCCTCAATCACCCTTACTCCCCAATCTGCGTCACTCCACAATCACCCTCAGTCCACAACTTCCCTCACTCTCCAATCTCCCTCACTATCCAATGTCCCTCACTCCCCAATCCCCCTCACTCCCCAATCTCCCTCACTCCCAGTCTCCCTCACTCCCCAATCTCCCTCACTCCCCAATCTCCCTCAGTCCACAATCTCCCTCACTCCCCAATCACCCTCAGTCCACAATCTCCCTCACCCCCCAAACCCCCTCACCCCCCAATCTCCCTCACTCCCCAATCTCCCTCACTCCCCAATCTCCCTCACTCCCCAATCTCCCTCACGCCCGAATCTCCCTCACTCCCCAATCTCCCTCACTCCCCAATCTCCCTCACTCCCCAATCTCCCTCACGCACGAATCTCCCTCACGCCCCAATCTCACTCACTTCCAAATCTCCCTTACTCCCCAATCTCACTCACTCCACAATCTCCCACTCTTGTCAATCATCCTCACTCCCCAATCTCCCTCACTCCCAATCTCCCTCACTCCCCAGTCTCCCTCACTCCCCAGTCTCCCTCACTCACCAATCTCCCTCACTCCCCAATCTCCCTCACCCCCAATCTCCCTCACTCCACAATCTCCCTCACTCCCCAATCACACTCACTCCCCAATCTCCCTCAATCCCCAATCTCCCTCACTCCTCAATCTCCCTCACTCTTCAATCTCTCCCTCTCCCCAATTCTCACTCCCCAATCTCCCTCACTCCCCAAGCTCACTCACTCCGCAATCTCCTCAGTCCCCAATCTCACTCACTCCCCAATTTCCCTCATTCCCAAATCTCCCTCTATCCCCAGTCTCCCTAACTCCCCAGTCTCTCTCACTCCACAATCTCCCTCACTCCGTAATCTCCCTCACTCCCCAATCCCCCTCACTACCCAATCTCCCTCACTCCCCAGACTCCCTCACTCCCCAATCACACTCACTCCCCAATCTCCCTCACTCCCAATCTCCCTTACTCCCCAATCCCCCTCACTCCCCAATCTCCCTCACTCCCCAGTCTCGCTCACTCCACAATCTCCCTCACTCCTCAATCTCCCTCACTCCCCAATCCTCACTCCCCAATCTCCCTCACTCCCCAGTCTCGCTCACTCCACAATCTCCCTCACTCCTCAATCTCCCTCACTCCCCATTCTCCCTCACTCCCCAATCTCCCTCACTTCTCAATCTCCCTCACTCCTCAATCTCCCTCACTCCCCAATCGCTCTCACTCCTCAATCATCTCACTCCTCAATCTCCCTCACTACACAATCCCCCTCACCCCCAATATCTCCCACCACCCAATCTCCCTCACTCCCCAATCTCCCTCGTCCACAATCTCCCTCATCCCCAAATCTCCCTCACTCCCCAATCTCCCTCACTCCCCAATTTCCCTCACTCCCCAATCTATCTCACTCCCCAATCTCCCTTAGTCGACAATCTCCCTCACTCCCCATTCTCCCTCACCCCCCAATCTCGCTCACTCCCCAATCTCCCTCACTCCTCAATCTCCCTCACTCCCCAATCACCCTCACTCCTCAATCTCCCTCACACCCCAATCACCCTAACTCCTCAATCTCCCTCACTCCTCAAGGTCCCTCACTCCCCAATCTCCCTCACTCCACAATCTCCCTCACTCCTCAATGTCCCGCACTCCCCAATCTCCCTCACTCCCCAATCTCCCTCACTCCACAATCTCCCTCACTCCCCAATCTCCCTCACTCCCCAATCTCTCTCACTCCCCAATCCCCCTCACTCCCCAATCCCCCTCACTCCCCAATCCCCCTCACTCCCCAATCTCCCTCACTCCCCAATCTCCCTCACTCCCCAATCTCCCTCACTCCCCAATCTCTCTCACTCCCCAATCTCGCTCACTCCCCAATCTCCCTCACTCCTCAATCTCCCTCACACCCCAATCACCCTAACTCCACAATCTCCCTCACTCCTCAATGTCCCTCACTCCCCAATCTCCCTCACACCCCAATCTCCCTCACTCCTGAATGTCCCTCACTCTCCAATCCCCCTCACTCCCCAATCACCCTCAGTCCACAACCTCCCTCACTCTCCAATCTCCCTCAGTCCACAATCTCCCTCACCCCACTATCCCCCTCAATCCCCAATCTCCCTCACTCCCCAATTTCCCTCACTCCCCAATCTCTCTCATTCCCCAATCTCCCTCAGTCCACAATCTCCCTCACTCCCCAAACCCCCTAACTCCCCGATCCTCCTCACCCCCCAATTTCCCTCAGTCCACAATCTCCCTCACTCCCCAATCCCCCTCAGTCCACAATCTCCCTCACCCCCCAATCCACCTCACCCCCCAATCTCCCTCACTCCCCAATCTCCCTCACTCCCCAATCATCATCACTTCTCAATCTCCCTCACTTCTCAATCTCCCTCACTCCCCAATCACCCTCACTCCTCAATCATCTCAGTCCTCAATCTCCCTCACTACACAATCCCCCTCACCCCCAATATCTCTCACTCCCCAATCTCCCTCACTCCCCAATTTCCATCAGTCCACAATCTCCCTCACCCCCCAATCCCCCTCACTCCTCAATCTCACTCACTCCCCAATCCCCCTCAGTCCCCAATCTCTCTCACTCCCCAATCCCCCTCACTCCCCAATCTCCCTCACCCCCCAATCTCCCTCAATCCACAATCTCCCTCACTCCGCAATATCTCTCACTCCCCAATCTCCCTCACCCCCCAATTTCCCTCAATCCCCAATCCCCCTCACTCCCCAATCCCCCTCACTCCCCAGTCTCCCTCAATCCACAATCTACCTCACTCCCCAAACCCCCTCACTCCCCAATCCCCCTCACCCCCCAATCTCCCTCAATCCACAATATTCCTCACTCCCCAAACCCCCTCACTCCCCAATCCCTCTCACCCCCCAATCTCGCTCACCCCCCAATCTCCCTCAGTCAACAATCTCCCTCACTCCCCAATCCCCCTCACTCCCCAATCTCCCTCACTCCTCAGTCTCCCTCACTCTTCAATCTCCCTCACTCCCCAATCGCCCTAACTCCTCAATCTCCCTCACTCCCCAATCTTCCTCACGCCCCAATCTCCCTCACTCTCAAATCTCCCTCACTCACCAATCTCTCACACTCCCCAATCTCCCTCACTCCCCAATCTCCCTCACTCCTCAATCTCCCTCATTCCCCAATCACCCTCACTCCCCAATCTCCCTCACTCCTCAATGTCCCGCATTCCCCAATCTCCCTCACTCCCCAATCTCCCTCACTCTGCACTCTCCCTCACTCCTCAATGTCCCTCACTTCCCAATCTCCCTCACTCCCCAATCCCCCTCACCCCCAATATCTCTCACTCCCCAATCTCCCTCACTCCCCAATTTCCCTCAGTCCACAATGTCCCTCACCCCCCAAACCCCCTCACTCCCCATTCTCCCTCACTCCCCAATTTCCCTCACTCCCCAATCTCTCTCACTCCCCAATCTCCCTCAGTCCACAATCTCCCTCACTCCCCAATCTCCCTCACTCCCCAAACCCACTCACTCCCCAATCCCCCTCACCCCCCAATCTCCCTCAGTCCACAATCTTCCTCACTCCGCAATCCCCCTCACTCCCCAATCTCCCTCACTCCCCAATCTCCCTCACTCCCCAGTCTCCCTCACTCCCCAATCTCCCTCACTCCCCCAATCTCCCTCAATCCCCAAACCCACTCACATCCCCAATCCCCCTCACCCCCCCAATCTCCCTCAGTCCCAATCTTCCTCACTCCACAATCCCCCTCACTCCAACTCCCACTCCCATCTCCCTCACTCCCCCAGCTCCTCCACCCTCACTCCCATCACTCAGGCCCATCACTCCCAAACCAACCACCCTCACTCCCCACACCCAATCCCCTCATCATCCTCATCTCCCGTCTCTCCACAATCTCCCTCACTGCTCAATCTCCCTCACTCACTAATCTCCCTCACTCCCAAATCTTCCTCACTCCCCAATCTCCCTCACTCCTCAATCTCTCTCACTCCTCAATCTCCCTCACTCCTCAATCTCCCTTACTCCCCAATCTTTCTCACTCCCCAATCTCCCTCACTCCCCAATCTCCCTTACTCCTCAATCTCCCTCACTCCTCAATCACCCTCACTCCCCAATCCCTCTCACTACCAAATCTCCCTCACTCATCAATCTCCCTCAATCCTCAATCTCTCTCACTCCCCAATCTCCCTCACTCCCCAATCTCCCTCACTCACCAATCTCCCTCACTCCCACATCCCCCTCTCTCCCCAATCCCCCTCACTCCCCAATCCCCCTCTCTCCCCAATCCCCCTCACTCCTCAATCTCCCTCACTCCTCAATCTCCCACACTACACAATCCCCCTCACTCCCAATCTCCCTCAGTCCCCAATCTCCCTCACTCCCCAATCACCCTCACTGCTCAATCACCTTCACTCACTAATCTCCCTCACTCCCAAATCTTCCTCACTCCACAATCTCCCTCACTCCTCAATCTCCCTCACTCCTCAATCTCCGTCACTCCTCAATCTCCCTCACTCCCCAATCTTCCTCACTCCACAATCTCCCTCACTCCCCAATCCCCCTCACTCCCCAATCCCCCTCACTCCACAATCTCCCTCACTCCCCAATCTCCCTCACACCCCAATCTCCCTCACTCCCCAATCTCCCTCACTCCCCAATCATCTCACTCCTCAATCTCCCTCACTCCCCAAACTCCCTCCCTCCCCAATCTCCCTCACTCCCCAATCTCCCTCACTCCCCAATCTCCCTCACTCCCCAATCTCCCTCACTCCCCAATCTCCCTCACTCCCCAATCTCCCTCACTCCCCAATCTCCCTCACTCCCTAATCTCCCTCACTCCCCAATCTTCCTCACTCCACAATCTCCCTCACTCCCCAATCACCGTCACTCCCAATCTCCCTCTCTCCCCAATCTCGCTCACTCCCCAATCTCCCTCACTCCCCAATCTCCCTCACTCCCCAATCTCCCTCACACCCCAATCTCTCTCACTCCCCAATCTTCCTCTCTCCCCATTCTCGCTCACTCCCAATCTCCCTCACTCCCCAATCTCCCTCACTCCCCAATCTCCCTCTCACCCCAATCTCCCTCACTCTCCAATCTCCCTCACTCCCGAATCACACTCACTCCCCATTCTCCCACACTCCCCAATCTCCCTCACTCCCCAATCTCTCTCTCTCCCCAATTCTCACTCCCCAATCTCCCTCACTCCCCAAGCTCCCTCACTCCCCAATCTCCTCACTCCCCAATCTTCCTCACTCCCCAATCTCCCGCACTCCCCAATCTCTCTCACTCCCCAATCACACTCACTCCCCAATCTCCCTCAATCCCCAATCACCCTCACTCCTCAATCTCCCTCACTCCTCAATCTCTCCCTCTCCCCAATCCTCACTCCCCAATCTCCCTCACTCCCAAATCTCCTCAGTACCCAATCTCCCTCACTCCCCAATATCCCTCACTCCCAAATCTCCCTCAATCCCCAATCTCTCTCACTCCCCAATCTCCCTCACTCCCCTATCTCCCTCACTCCCCAGTCTCCCTCACTCCCCAGTCTCACTCACACCACAATCTCCCTCACTCCTCAATCTCCCTCACTCCCCAATCTCCCTCACTCTCCAATCTCCCTCACTTCTCAATCTCCCTCACTCCTCAATCTCACTCACTCCCCAATCCTCACTCCCCAATCTCCCTCAGTTCCCAGTCTCGCTCACTCCATAATCTCCCTCACTCCTCAATCTCCCTCACTCCCCAATCCCCCTCACACCCCAATCTCCCTCACTCCCCAATCTCCCTCACTCCCCAATCTCCCTCACTCCCCAATCTCCCTCACACCCCAATCTCCCTCACTCCCCAATCTCCCTCACACCCCAATCTCCCTCACTCCCCAATCTCCCTCACTCCCCAATCATCTCACTCCTCAATCTCCCTCACTCCCCAATCCCCCTCACTCCCCAATCCCCCTGACTCCCCAATCTCCCTCACTCCCCAATCCCCCTCTCTCCCCAATCCCCCTCACTCCCCAATCTCCCTCAGTCCCCAATCCCCCTCACTCCCCAATCTCCCTCAGTCCCCAATCTCCCTCACTCCCCAATCCCCCTCACTCCCCAATCCCCCTCACTCCCCAATCACCCTCACTCCCCAATCTCCCTCACTCCCCAATCTCCCTCACTCCTCAATCTCCCTCACTCCCCAATCTCCCTCAGTCCCCAATCACCCTCACTCCCCAATCTCCCTCACTCCTCAATCTCCCTCACTCCTCAATCTCCCTCACTCCCCAATCTCCCTCACTCCCCAATCTCCCTCACTCCCCACTCTCCCTCACTCCTCAATCTCCCTCACTCCTCAATCTCCCTCACTCCTCAAACCCCCTCAATCCCCAATCTCCCACACTAGCTATCTCCCTCACTCCTCAATCTCCCTCACTCCTCAATCTCCCTCAGTCCCCAATATCCCTCACTCACCAATCTCCCTGACTCCTCAATCACCCTCACTCCCCAATCCCCCTCACTCCCCAATCCCCCTCAATCCACAAGCTCCCTCACTCCTCAAACTCCCTCAATCCCCAATCTCCCACACTACCTATCTCCCTCACTCCCCAATCTCCCTCACTCCCCAATCTCCCTCACTTCTCAATCTCCCTCACTCCCCAATCTCCCTGACTCCCCAATCACCCTCACTCCTCAATCATCTCACTCCTCAATCTCCCTCACTACACAATCCCCCTCACCCCCAATCTCCCTCACTCCCCAATCTCCCTCACTCCCCAATCTCCCTCACTCCCCAATCTCCCTCACTCCCCAATCTCCCTCACTCCCCAATCACCCTCACTTCTCAATCTCCCTCACTCCCCAATCTCCCTCACTCCCCAATCGCCCTCACTCCTCAATCATCTCACTCCTCAATCTCCCTCACTACACAATCCCCCTCACCCCCAATCTCCCTCACTCCCCAATCTCCCTCACTCCCCAATCACACTCACTCCCCCAATCTCCCTCACTCCCCAATCTCCCTCACTTCTCAATCTCCTCACTCCTCAATCTCCCTCACTCCCGAATCTCCCTCACTCCTCAATCTCCCTCACTACACAATCCCCCTCACCCCCAATCTCTCTCACTCCCCAATCACCCTCACTCCCCAATCTCCCTCTCTCCCCAATCTCGCTCACTCCACAATCTCCCTCACTCCCCAATCTCCCTCACTCCACAATCTCCCTCTCTCCCCAATCTCTCTCACTCCCCAATCTCCCTCACTCCCCAATCTCCCTCACTCCACAATCTCACTCACTCCCCAATCTCCCTCACACCCCAATCTCCCTCACTCCCCAATCTCCCTCACTCCCCAATCACACTCACTCCCCATTCTCCCTCACTCCCCAATCGCCCTCGCTCCTCAATCTCTCTATCTCCACAATCCTCACTCCCCAATCTCCCTCACTCCCCAAGCTCCCTCACTCCCCAATCTCCTCACTCCCCAATCTTCCTCACTCCCCAATCTATCTCACTCCCCAATCACCCTCACTCACAATCTCCCTCTCTCCCCAATCTCGCTCACTCCCCAATCTCCCTCACTCCCCAATCTCCCTCACTCCCCAATCTCCCTCACACCCCAATCTCTCTCACTCCCCAATCTTCCTCTCTCCCCATTCTCGCTCACTCCCAATCTCCCTCACTCCCCAATCTCCCTCACTCCCCAATCTCCCTCTCACCCCAATCTCCCTCACTCTCCAATCTCCCTCACTCACGAATCACACTCACTCCCCATTCTCCCACACTCCCCAATCTCCCTCACTCCCCAATCTCCCTCACACCCCAATCTCTCTCACTCCCCAATCTTCCTCTCTCCCCATTCTCGCTCACTCCCAATCTCCCTCACTCCCCAATCTCCCTCACTCCCCAATCTCCCTCTCACCCCAATCTCCCTCACTCTCCAATCTCCCTCACTCCCGAATCACACTCACTCCCCATTCTCCCACACTCCCCAATCTCCCTCACTCCTCAATCTCTCTCTCTCGCCAATTCTCACTCCCCAATCTCCCTCACTCCCCAAGCTCCCTCACTCCCCAATCTCCTCACTCCCCAATCTTCCTCACTCCCCAATCTCCCGCACTCCCCAATCTCTCTCACTCCCCAATCACACTCACTCCCCAATCTCCCTCAATCCCCAATCACCCTCACTCCTCAATCTCCCTCACTCCTCAATCTCTCCCTCTCCCCAATCCTCACTCCCCAATCTCCCTCACTCCCCAATCTCCTCAGTCCCCAATCTCCCTCACTCCCCAATATCCCTCACTCCCAAATCTCCCTCAATCCCCAATCTCTCTCACTCCCCAATCTCCCTCACTCCCCTATCTCCCTCACTCCCCAGTCTCCCTCACTCCCCAGTCTCACTCACACCACAATCTCCCTCACTCCTCAATCTCCCTCGCTCCCCAATCTCCCTCACTCTCCAATCTCCCTCACTTCTCAATCTCCCTCACTCCTCAATCTCACTCACTCCCCAATCCTCACTCCCCAATCTCCCTCACTTCCCAGTCTCGCTCACTCCATAATCTCCCTCACTCCTCAATCTCCCTCACTCCCCAATCCCCCTCACACCCCAATCTCCCTCACTCCCCAATCTCCCTCACTCCCCAATCTCCCTCACTCCCCAATCTCCCTCACACCCCAATCTCCCTCACTCCCCAATCTCCCTCACACCCCAATCTCCCTCACTCCCCAATCTCCCTCACTCCCCAATCATCTCACTCCTCAATCTCCCTCACTCCCCAATCCCCCTCACTCCCCAATCCCCCTCACTCCCCAATCTCCCTCACTCCCCAATCCCCCTCTCTCCCCAATCCCCCTCACTCCCCAATCTCCCTCAGTCCCCAATCCCCCTCACTCCCCAATCTCCCTCAGTCCCCAATCTCCCTCACTCCCCAATCCCCCTCACTCCCCAATCCCCCTCACTCCCCAATCACCCTCACTCCCCAATCTCCCTCACTCCCCAATCTCCCTCACTCCTCAATCTGCCTCACTCCCCAATCTCCCTCAGTCCCCAATCACCCTCACTCCCCAATCTCCCTCACTCCTCAATCTCCCTCACTCCTCAATCTCCCTCACTCCCCAATCTCCCTCACTCCCCAATCTCCCTCACTCCCCACTCTCCCTCACTCCTCAATCTCCCTCACTCCTCAATCTCCCTCACTCCTCAAACCCCCTCAATCCCCAATCTCCCACACTACCTATCTCCCTCACTCCTCAATCTCCCTCACTCCCCAATCTCCCTCAGTCCCCAATATCCCTCACTCCCCAATCTCCCTGACTCCTCAATCACCCTCACTCCCCAATCCCCCTCACTCCCCAATCCCCCTCAATCCACAAGCTCCCTCACTCCTCAAACTCCCTCAATCCCCAATCTCCCACACTACCTATCTCCCTCACTCCCCAATCTCCCTCACTCCCCAATCTCCCTCACTTCTCAATCTCCCTCACTCCCCAATCTCCCTGACTCCCCAATCACCCTCACTCCTCAATCATCTCACTCCTCAATCTCCCTCACTACACAATCCCCCTCACCCCCAATCTCCCTCACTCCCCAATCTCCCTCACTCCCCAATCTCCCTCACTCCCCAATCTCCCTCACTCCCCAATCTCCCTCACTCCCCAATCACCCTCACTTCTCAATCTCCCTCACTCCCCAATCTCCCTCACTCCCCAATCGCCCTCACTCCTCAATCATCTCACTCCTCAATCTCCCTCACTACACAATCCCCCTCACCCCCAATCTCCCTCACTCCCCAATCTCCCTCACTCCCCAATCACACTCACTCCCCAATCTCCCTCACTCCCCAATCTCCCTCACTTCTCAATCTCCCTCACTCCTCAATCTCCCTCACTCCCCAATCTCCCTCACTCCTCAATCTCCCTCACTACACAATCCCCCTCACCCCCCAATCTCCCTCACTCCCCAATCTCCCTCACTTCTCAATCTCCCTCACTCCTCAATCTCCCTCACTCCCCAATCTCCCTCACTCCTCAATCTCTCTCACTCCCCAATCACCCTCACTCCCCAATCTCCCTCTCTCCCCAATCTCGCTCACTCCACAATCTCCCTCACTCCCCAATCTCCCTCACTCCACAATCTCCCTCTCTCCCCAATCTCTCTCACTCCCCAATCTCCCTCACTCCCCAATCTCCCTCACTCCACAATCTCCCTCACTCCCCAATCTCCCTCACACCCCAATCTCCCTCACTCCCCAATCTCCCTCACTCCCCAATCACACTCACTCCCCATTCTCCCTCACTCCCCAATCGCCCTCGCTCCTCAATCTCTCTATCTCCACAATCCTCACTCCCCAATCTCCCTCACTCCCCAAGCTCCCTCACTCCCCAATCTCCTCACTCCCCAATCTCCCTCACACCCCAATCTCTCTCACTCCCCAATCTTCCTCTCTCCCCATTCTCGCTCACTCCCAATCTCCCTCACTCCCCAATCTCCCTCACTCCCCAATCTCCCTCTCACCCCAATCTCCCTCACTCTCCAATCTCCCTCACTCCCGAATCACACTCACTCCCCATTCTCCCACACTCCCCAATCTCCCTCACTCCTCAATCTCTCTCTCTCCCCAATTCTCACTCCCCAATCTCCCTCACTCCCCAAGCTCCCTCACTCCCCAATCTCCTCACTCCCCAATCTTCCTCACTCCCCAATCTCCCGCACTCCCCAATCTCTCTCACTCCCCAATCACACTCACTCCCCAATCTCCCTCAATCCCCAATCACCCTCACTCCTCAATCTCCCTCACTCCTCAATCTCTCCCTCTCCCCAATCCTCACTCCCCAATCTCCCTCACTCCCCAATCTCCTCAGTCCCCAATCTCCCTCACTCCCCAATATCCCTCACTCCCAAATCTCCCTCAACCCCCAATCTCTCTCACTCCCCAATCTCCCTCACTCCCCTATCTCCCTCACTCCCCAGTCTCCCTCACTCCCCAGTCTCACTCACACCACAATCTCCCTCACTCCTCAATCTCCCTCACTCCCCAATCTCCCTCACTCTCCAATCTCCCTCACTTCTCAATCTCCCTCACTCCTCAATCTCACTCACTCCCCAATCCTCACTCCCCAATCTCCCTCACTTCCCAGTCTCGCTCAATCCATAATCTCCCTCACTCCTCAATCTCCCTCACTCCCCAATCCCCCTCACACCCCAATCTCCCTCACTCCCCAATCTCCCTCACTCCGCAATGTCCCTCACTCCCCAATCTCCCTCACACCCCAATCTCCCTCACTCCCCAATCTCCCTCACACCCCAATCTCCCTCACTCCCCAATCTCCCTCACTCCCCAATCATCTCACTCCTCAATCTCCCTCACTCCCCAATCCCCCTCACTCCCCAATCCCCCTCACTCCCCAATCTCCCTCACTCCCCAATCCCCCTCTCTCCCCAATCCCCCTCACTCCCCAATCTCCCTCAGTCCCCAATCCCCCTCACTCCCCAATCTCCCTCAGTCCCCAATCTCCCTCACTCCCCAATCCCCCTCACTCCCCAATCCCCCTCACTCCCCAATCACCCTCACTCCCCAATCTCCCTCACTCCCCAATCTCCCTCACTCCTCAATCTCCCTCACTCCCCAATCTCCCTCAGTCCCCAATCACCCTCACTCCCCAATCTCCCTCACTCCTCAATCTCCCTCACTCCTCAATCTCCCTCACTCCCCAATCTCCCTCACTCCCCAATCTCCCTCACTCCCCACTCTCCCTCACTCCTCAATCTCCCTCACTCCTCAATCTCCCTCACTCCTCAAACCCCCTCAATCCCCAATCTCCCACACTACCTATCTCCCTCACTCCTCAATCTCCCTCACTCCCCAATCTCCCTCAGTCCCCAATATCCCTCACTCACCAATCTCCCTGACTCCTCAATCACCCTCACTCCCCAATCCCCCTCACTCCCCAATCCCCCTCAATCCACAAGCTCCCTCACTCCTCAAACTCCCTCAATCCCCAATCTCCCACACTACCTATCTCCCTCACTCCCCAATCTCCCTCACTCCCCAATCTCCCTCACTTCTCAATCTCCCTCACTCCCCAATCTCCCTGACTCCCCAATCACCCTCACTCCTCAATCATCTCACTCCTCAATCTCCCTCACTACACAATCCCCCTCACCCCCAATCTCCCTCACTCCCCAATCTCCCTCACTCCCCAATCTCCCTCACTCCCCAATCTCCCTCACTCCCCAATCTCACTCACTCCCCAATCACCCTCACTTCTCAATCTCCCTCACTCCCCAATCTCCCTCACTCCCCAATCGCCCTCACTCCTCAATCATCTCACTCCTCAATCTCCCTCACTACACAATCCCCCTCACCCCCAATCTCCCTCACTCCCCAATCTCCCTCACTCCCCAATCACACTCACTCCCCAATCTCCCTCACTCCCCAATCTCCCTCACTTCTCAATCTCCCTCACTCCTCAATCTCCCTCACTCCCCAATCTCCCTCACTCCTCAATCTCCCTCACTACACAATCCCCCTCACCCCCAATCTCTCTCACTCCCCAATCACCCTCACTCCCCAATCTCCCTCTCTCCCCAATCTCGCTCACTCCACAATCTCCCTCACTCCCCAATCTCCCTCACTCCACAATCTCCCTCTCTCCCCAATCTCTCTCACTCCCCAATCTCCCTCACTCCCCAATCTCCCTCACTCCCCAATCTCCCTCACACCCCAATCTCTCTCACTCCCCAATCTTCCTCTCTCCCCATTCTCGCTCACTCCCAATCTCCCTCACTCCCCAATCTCCCTCACTCCCCAATCTCCCTCTCACCCCAATCTCCCTCACTCTCCAATCTCCCTCACTCCCGAATCACACTCACTCCCCATTCTCCCACACTCCCCAATCTCCCTCACTCCTCAATCTCTCTCTCTCCCCAATTCTCACTCCCCAATCTCCCTCACTCCCCAAGCTCCCTCACTCCGCAATGTCCCTCACTCCCCAATCTCCCTCACACCCCAATCTCCCTCACTCCCCAATCTCCCTCACACCCCAATCTCCCTCACTCCCCAATCTCCCTCACTCCCCAATCATCTCACTCCTCAATCTCCCTCACTCCCCAATCCCCCTCACTCCCCAATCCCCCTCACTCCCCAATCTCCCTCACTCCCCAATCCCCCTCTCTCCCCAATCCCCCTCACTCCCCAATCTCCCTCAGTCCCCAATCCCCCTCACTCCCCAATCTCCCTCAGGCCCCAATCTCCCTCACTCCCCAATCCCCCTCACTCCCCAATCCCCCTCACTCCCCAATCACCCTCACTCCCCAATCTCCCTCACTCCCCAATCTCCCTCACTCCTCAATCTCCCTCACTCCCCAATCTCCCTCAGTCCCCAATCACCCTCACTCCCCAATCTCCCTCACTCCTCAATCTCCCTCACTCCTCAATCTCCCTCACTCCCCAATCTCCCTCACTCCCCAATCTCCCTCACTCCCCACTCTCCCTCACTCCTCAATCTCCCTCACTCCTCAATCTCCCTCACTCCTCAAACCCCCTCAATCCCCAATCTCCCACACTACCTATCTCCCTCACTCCTCAATCTCCCTCACTCCCCAATCTCCCTCAGTCCCCAATATCCCTCACTCACCAATCTCCCTGACTCCTCAATCACCCTCACTCCCCAATCCCCCTCACTCCCCAATCCCCCTCAATCCACAAGCTCCCTCACTCCTCAAACTCCCTCAATCCCCAATCTCCCACACTACCTATCTCCCTCACTCCCCAATCTCCCTCACTCCCCAATCTCCCTCACTTCTCAATCTCCCTCACTCCCCAATCTCCCTGACTCCCCAATCACCCTCACTCCTCAATCATCTCACTCCTCAATCTCCCTCACTACACAATCCCCCTCACCCCCAATCTCCCTCACTCCCCAATCTCCCTCACTCCCCAATCTCCCTCACTCCCCAATCTCCCTCACTCCCCAATCTCACTCACTCCCCAATCACCCTCACTTCTCAATCTCCCTCACTCCCCAATCTCCCTCACTCCCCAATCGCCCTCACTCCTCAATCATCTCACTCCTCAATCTCCCTCACTACACAATCCCCCTCACCCCCAATCTCCCTCACTCCCCAATCTCCCTCACTCCCCAATCACACTCACTCCCCAATCTCCCTCACTCCCCAATCTCCCTCACTTCTCAATCTCCCTCACTCCTCAATCTCCCTCACTCCCCAATCTCCCTCACTCCTCAATCTCCCTCACTACACAATCCCCCTCACCCCCAATCTCTCTCACTCCCCAATCACCCTCACTCCCCAATCTCCCTCTCTCCCCAATCTCGCTCACTCCACAATCTCCCTCACTCCCCAATCTCCCTCACTCCACAATCTCCCTCTCTCCCCAATCTCTCTCACTCCCCAATCTCCCTCACTCCCCAATCTCCCTCACTCCCCAATCTCCCTCACACCCCAATCTCTCTCACTCCCCAATCTTCCTCTCTCCCCATTCTCGCTCACTCCCAATCTCCCTCACTCCCCAATCTCCCTCACTCCCCAATCTCCCTCTCACCCCAATCTCCCTCACTCTCCAATCTCCCTCACTCCCGAATCACACTCACTCCCCATTCTCCCACACTCCCCAATCTCCCTCACTCCTCAATCTCTCTCTCTCCCCAATTCTCACTCCCCAATCTCCCTCACTCCCCAAGCTCCCTCACTCCCCAATCTCCTCACTCCCCAATCTTCCTCACTCCCCAATCTCCCGCACTCCCCAATCTCTCTCACTCCCCAATCACACTCACTCCCCAATCTCCCTCAATCCCCAATCACCCTCACTCCTCAATCTCCCTCACTCCTCAATCTCTCCCTCTCCCCAATCCTCACTCCCCAATCTCCCTCACTCCCCAATCTCCTCAGTCCCCAATCTCCCTCACTCCCCAATATCCCTCACTCCCAAATCTCCCTCAATCCCCAATCTCTCTCACTCCCCAATCTCCCTCACTCCCCTATCTCCCTCACTCCCCAGTCTCCCTCACTCCCCAGTCTCACTCACACCACAATCTCCCTCACTCCTCAATCTCCCTCACTCCCCAATCTCCCTCACTCTCCAATCTCCCTCACTTCTCAATCTCCCTCACTCCTCAATCTCACTCACTCCCCAATCCTCACTCCCCAATCTCCCTCATTCCCCATTCTCCCTCACTCCCCAATCTGCCTCACTTCTCAATCTCCTCAGTCCCCAATCTCCCACACTCCCCAATCTCCCTCACTCCCCAGTCTCCCTCACTCCCCAGTCTCGCTCACTCCACAATCTCCCTCACTCCTCAATCTTCCACACTCCCCAATCTCCCTCACTCTCCAATCTCCCTCACTTCTCAATCTGCCTCACTCCTCAATCTCCCGCACTCCCCAATCGCCCTCACTCCTCAATCATCTCACTCCTAAATCTCCCTCACTACACAATCCCCCTCACCCCCAATCTCTCTCACTCCCCAATCACCCTCACTCCCCAATCTCCCTCTCTCCTCAATGTCCCTCACTCCCAATCTCCCTCACCTCCCAATCTCCTCAGTCCCCAATCTCCCTCACTCCTCAATTTCCCTCAATCCCCAATCGCCCTCACTCCTCAATCTCCCTCACTCCCCAATCTTCCTCACGCCCCAATCTCCCTCACTCCCAAATCTCCCTCACTCCACAATCTCTCTCACTCCCCAATCTCCCTCACTCCTCAATCTCCCGCACTCCCCAATCGCCCTCACTCCTCAATCATCTCACTCCTAAATCTCCCTCACTACACAATCCCCCTCACCCCCAATCTCTCTCACTCCCCAATCACCCTCACTCCCCAATCTCCCTCACTCCCCAATCTCCCTCACTCCTCAATCTCTCTCACTCCCCAATCCTCACTCCCCAATTTCCCTCACTCCCCAAGCTCCCTCACTCCCCAAACTCCCTCACTCCCCAATCTCCCACACTACCTATCCCTCACTCCTCAATCTCCATCACTCCTCAATCTCCCTCACTCCTCAATCTCCCTCATGCCCCAATCTCCCTCACTCCCTAATCTCCCTTACTCCCCAATCTCCCTCATTCCCCAATCTCCCTCACTCCCCAATCTCGCTCACTCCCCAATCCTCACTCCCCAATCTCCCTCACTCCTCAATCTCCCTCACTCTCCAATCTCCCTCACTATTCAACCTCCCTCACTCCCCAATCACCCTCACTCCCCAATCTCCCTCACTCCACAATCTCCCTCACTCCCCAATCTCCCTCACTGCTCAATCTCCCTCACTCACTAATCTCCCTCACTCCCAAATCTTCCTCACTCCCCAATCTCCCTCACTACCCTATCTCCCTCACTCTTCAACCTCCCTCACTCCTCAATCTCCCTCACTCCCCAATCTCCCTCACTGCTCAATCTCCCTCACTCACTAATCTTCCTCACTCCCCAATCTCCCTCACTCCTCAATCTCCCTCACTCCTCAATCTCCGTCACTCCTCAATCTCCCTCACTCCTCAATCTCCGTCACTCCTCAATCTCCCTTACTCCCCAATCTCCCTCACTCCTCAATCTCCCTCACTCCTCAATCTCCGTCACTCCTCAATCTCCCTTACTCCCCAATCTCCCTCACTCCTCAATATCTCTCACTCACCAATCTCCCTCATTCCCCAATCTCCTCAGTCCCCAATCTCCTTCACTCCCCAATCTCCCTCACTCCTCAATGTCCCTCACTCCCCAATCGCCCTCACTCCTCAATCTTCCTCACTCCCCAATCTCCCTCACTCCCAAATCTCCCTCACTCCCCAATCTCGCTCACTCCACAATCTCCCTCACTACCCAATCTCCCTCACTCCTCAAACTCCTTCACTCTGCAATCTCCCTCACTCCTCAATCTCCCTCACTCCCCAATCTCCTTCACTCCCCAATCTCCCTCACTCCTCAATCTCCCTCACTCCCCAATCTCCCTCACTCCCCAATCTCCCTCACTCCTCAATCTCCCTCACTTCCCAGTCTCCCTCACCCCTCAATCTCCCTCACTCCCCACTCTCCCTCACTCACCAATCTCCCTCACTCCCCTATCTCCCTCACTCCGCAGTCTCCCTCACTCTATAGTCTCCCTCACTCCACAATCTCCCTCGCTCCCCACTCTCTCTCACTCCCCACTCTCCCTCACTCCCCAATCTCCCTCACTCCCCAATCCCCCTCACTCCCCAATCCCCCTTGCTCCCCAATCTCCCTGACTCTCCAGTCTCCCTCACTCCCCAATCTTCCTCAGTCCCCAATCCCCTCACTCCCCAATCTCCCTCACTCCCCAATCTCCCTCACTCCCCAATCTCCCTCACTCCTCAATCTCCCTCACTCCCCAATCGCCCTCACTCCCCAATCCCCCTCACTCTCCAATCTCCCTGACTCTCCAGTCTCCCTCACTCCCCAATCTTCCTCAGTCCCCAATCCCCTCACTCCCCAATCTCCCTCACTCCCCAATCTCCCTCACTCCCCAATCTCCCTCACTCCTCAATCTCCCTCACTCCCCAATCGCCCTCACTCCCCAATCCCCCTCACTCCCCAATCTCCCTCACTCCCCAATCGCCCTCACTCCTCAATCTCCCTCACTCCTCAATCTCCCTCACTCCCCAATCTCCCTCACTCCCCAATGCCCCTCACTCCCCAATCTCCCTCACTCTTCAATCTCCCTCACTCCCCAATCTCCCTCACTCCCCAATCTCCCTCACTCCCCAATCTCCCTCACTCCCCAATCTCCCTCACTCCCCAATCTCCCTCACTCCCCAATCTCCCTCACTCCTCAATCTCCCTCACTCCCCAATCTCCCTCACTCCCCAATCTCCCTCACTCTCCAATCCCCCTCACTCTACAATCTCCCTCACTCCCCAATCTCCCTCACTCCCCAATCTCCCTCACTCTCCAATCCCCCTCACTCCACAATCTCCCTCACTCCCCAATCTCCCACACTCCCCAATCTCCCTCACTCCTCAATCTCTCTCTCTCCCCAATCCTCACTCCCCAATCTCCCTCACTCCCCAAGCTCCCTCACTCCCCAATCTCCTCACTCCCCAATCTTCCTCACTCCCCAATCTCCAGCACTGCCCAATCTCCCTCACTCCCCAATCACACTCACTCCCCAATCTCCCTCAATCCCCAATCACCCTCACTCCTCAATCTCCCTCACTCCTCAATCTCTCCCTCTCCCCAATCCTCACTCCCCAATCTCCCTCACTCCCCAATCTCCTCAGTCCCCAATCTCCCTCACTCCCCAATATCCCTCACTCCCAATCTCCCTCAATCCCCAATCTCTCTCACTCCCCAATCTCCCTCACTCCCCTATCTCCCTCACTCCCCAGTCTCCCTCACTCCCCAGTCTCACTCACACCACAATCTCCCTCACTCCTCAATCTCCCTCACTCCCCAATCTCCCTCACTCTCCAATCTCCCTCACTTCTCAATCTCCCTCACTCCTCAATCTCACTCACTCCCCAATCCTCACTCCCCAATCTTCCTCACTTCCCAGTCTCGCTCACTCCATAATCTCCCTCACTCCTCAATCTCCCTCACTCCCCATTCTCCCTCACTCCCCAATCTGCCTCACTTATCAATCTCCCTCACTCCCCAATCTCCCTCACTCCCCAATCTCCCTCACTCCCAATCTCCCTCACTCTCCAATCTCCCTCACTTCTCAATCTCTCTCACTCCCCAATCTCCCTCACTCCCCAATCTCCCTCACTCCCAATCTCCCTCACTCCCCAATCTCCCTCACTCCCCACTCTCCCTCACTCCCCAATCCCCCTCACTCCCCAATCCCCCTCACTCCACAATCTCCCTCACTCCCCAATCTCCCTCACTCCCCAATCCCCCTCACTCCCCAATCCCCCTCACTCCCCAATCCCCCTCACTCCTCAATCCCCCTCACTCCACAATCTCCCTCACTCCCCAATCTCCCTCACTCCCCAATCCCCCTCACTCCCCAATCCCCCTCACTCCCCAATCCCCCTCACTCCTCAATCTCCCGCACTCCCCAATCGCCCTCACTCCTCAATCATCTCACTCCTAAATCTCCCTCACTCCCCAATCACCCTCACTCCCCAATCTCCCTCTCTCCTCAATGTCCCTCACTCCCAATCTCCCTCACTCCCCAATCTCCCTCACTCCTCAATTTCCCTCAATCCCCAATCGCCCTCACTCCTCAATCTCCCTCACTCCCCAATCTTCCTCACGCCCCAATCTCCCTCACTCCCAAATCTCCCTCACTCCACAATCTCTCTCACTCCCCAATCTCCCTCACTCCTCAATCTCCCTCACTCCCCAATCCCCCTCACTCCCCAATCCCCCTCACTCCCCAATCTCCCTCACTCCCCAATCTCCCTCACACCCCAATCTCCCTCACTCCCAAATCTCCCTCACTCCACAATCTCTCTCACTCCCCAATCTCCGTCACTCCCCAATCGCCCTCACTCCTCAATCATCTCACTCCTAAATCTCCCTCACTACACAATCCCCCTCACCCCCAATCTCTCTCACTCCCCAATCACCCTCACTCCCCAATCTCCCTCACTCCTCAATCTCTCTCACTCCCCAATCCTCACTCCCCAATTTCCCTCACTGCCAAGCTCCCTCACTCCTCAATCTCCCTCACTCCTCAATCTCCGTCACTCCTCAATCTCCCTCACTCCTCAATCTCCGTCACTCCTCAATCTCCCTTACTCCCCAATCTCCCTCACTCCTCAATCTCCCTCACTCCTCAATCTCCGTCACTCCTCAATCTCCCTTATTCCCCATCTCCCTCACTCCTCAATATCTCTCACACACCAATCTCCCTCATTCCCCAATCTCCCTCATTCCCCAATCTCCTCAGTCCCCAATCTCCTTCACTCCCCAATCTCCTCACTCCTCAATGTCCCTCACTCCCCAATCGCCCTCACTCCTCAATCTTCCTCACTCCCCAATCTCCCTCACTCCCAAATCTCCCTCACTCCCCAATCTCGCTCACTCCACAATCTCCCTCACTACCCAATCTCCCTCACTCCTCAAACTCCTTCACTCCGCAATCTCCCTCACTCCTCAATCTCCCTCACTCCCCAATCTCCTTCACTCCCCAATCTCCCTCACTCCTCAATCTCCCTCACTCCCCAATCTCCCTCACTCCCCAATCTCCCTCACTCCTCAATCTCCCTCACTTCCCAGTCTCCCTCACCCCTCAATCTCCCTCACTCCCCACTCTCCCTCACTCACCAATCTCCCTCACTCCCCTATCTCCCTCACTCCGCAGTCTCCCTCACTCTATAGTCTCCCTCACTCCACAATCTCCCTCGCTCCCCACTCTCTCTCACTCCCCACTCTCCCTCACTCCCCAATCTCCCTCACTCCCCAATCCCCCTCACTCCCCAATCCCCCTTGCTCCCCAATCTCCCTGACTCTCCAGTCTCCCTCACTCCCCAATCTTCCTCAGTCCCCAATCCCCTCACTCCCCAATCTCCCTCACTCCCCAATCTCCCTCACTCCCCAATCTCCCTCACTCCTCAATCTCCCTCACTCCCCAATCGCCCTCACTCCCCAATCCCACTCACTCCCCAATCTCCCTGACTCTCCAGTCTCCCTCACTCCCCAATCTTCCTCAGTCCCCAATCCCCTCACTCCCCAATCTCCCTCACTCCCCAATCTCCCTCACTCCCCAATCTCCCTCACTCCTCAATCTCCCTCACTCCCCAATCGCCCTCACTCCCCAATCCCCCTCACTCCCCAATCTCCCTCACTCCCCAATCGCCCTCACTCCTCAATCTCCCTCACTCCTCAATCTCCCTCACTCCCCAATCTCCCTCACTCCCCAATGCCCCTCACTCCCCAATCTCCCTCACTCCTCAATCTCCCTCACTCCCCAATCTCCCTCACTCCCCAATCTCCCTCACTCCCCAATCTCCCTCACTCCCCAATCTCCCTCACTCCCCAATCTCCCTCACTCCTCAATCTCCCTCACTCCCCAATCTCCCTCACTCCCCAATCTCCCTCACTCTCCAATCCCCCTCACTCTACAATCTCCCTCACTCCCCAATCTCCCTCACTCCCCAATCTCCCTCACTCTCCAATCCCCCTCACTCCACAATCTCCCTCACTCCCCAATCTCCCACACTCCCCAATCTCCCTCACTCCTCAATCTCTCTCTCTCCCCAATCCTCACTCCCCAATCTCCCTCACTCCCCAAGCTCCCTCACTCCCCAATCTCCTCACTCCCCAATCTTCCTCACTCCCCAATCTCCAGCACTGCCCAATCTCCCTCACTCCCCAATCACACTCACTCCCCAATCTCCCTCAATCCCCAATCACCCTCACTCCTCAATCTCCCTCACTCCTCAATCTCTCCCTCTCCCCAATCCTCACTCCCCAATCTCCCTCACTCCCCAATCTCCTCAGTCCCCAATCTCCCTCACTCCCCAATATCCCTCACTCCCAAATCTCCCTCAATCCCCAATCTCTCTCACTCCCCAATATCCCTCACTCCCCTATCTCCCTCACTCCCCAGTCTCCCTCACACCCCAGTCTCACTCACACCACAATCTCCCTCACTCCTCAATCTCCCTCACTCCCCAATCTCCCTCACTCTCCAATCTCCCTCACTTCTCAATCTCCCTCACTCCTCAATCTCACTCACTCCCCAATCCTCACTCCCCAATCTCCCTCACTTCCCAGTCTCGCTCACTCCATAATCTCCCTCACTCCTCAATCTCCCTCACTCCCCATTCTCCCTCACTCCCCAATCTGCCTCACTTCTCAATCTCCTCAGTCCCCAATCTCCCACACTCCCCAATCTCCCTCACTCCCCAGTCTCCCTCACTCCCCAGTCTCGCTCACTCCACAATCTCCCTCACTCCTCAATCTTCCACACTCCCCAATCTCCCTCACTCTCCAATCTCCCTCACTTCTCAATCTCCCTCACTCCCCAATCTCCCTCACTCCCCAATCTCCCTCACTCCCAATCTCCCTCACTCCCCAATCTCCCTCACTCCCCACTCTCCCTCACTCCCCAATCCCCCTCACTCCCCAATCCCCCTCACTCCACAATCTCCCTCACTCCCCAATCTCCCTCACTCCCCAATCCCCCTCACTCCCCAATCCCCCTCACTCCCCAATCCCCCTCACTCCTCAATCTCCCGCACTCCCCAATCGCCCTCACTCCTCAATCATCTCACTCCTAAATCTCCCTCACTACACAATCCCCCTCACCCCCAATCTCTCTCACTCCCCAATCACCCTCACTCCCCAATCTCCCTCTCTCCTCAATGTCCCTCACTCCCAATCTCCCTCACCTCCCAATCTCCTCAGTCCCCAATCTCTCTCACTCCTCAATTTCCCTCAATCCCCAATCGCCCTCACTCCTCAATCTCCCTCACTCCCCAATCTTCCTCACGCCCCAATCTCCCTCACTCCCAAATCTCCCTCACTCCACAATCTCTCTCACTCCCCAATCTCCCTCACTCCTCAATCTCCCTCACTCCCCAATCCCCTCACTCCCCAATCCCCCTCACTCCCCAATCTCCCTCACTCCCCAATCTCCCTCACACCCCAATCTCCCTCACTCCCAAATCTCCCTCACTCCACAATCTCTCTCACTCCCCAATCTCCCTCACTCCCCAATCGCCCTCACTCCTCAATCATCTCACTCCTAAATCTCCCTCACTACACAATCCCCCTCACCCCCAATCTCTCTCACTCCCCAATCACCCTCACTCCCCAATCTCCCTCACTCCTCAATCTCTCTCACTCCCCAATCCTCACTCCCCAATTTCCCTCACTCCGAAGCTCCCTCACTCCCCAAACTCCCTCACTCCCCAATCTCCCACACTACCTATCCCTCACTCCTCAATCTCCATCACTCCTCAATCTCCCTCACTCCTCAATCTCCCTCATGCCCAATCTTCCCTCACTCCCTAATCTCCCTCACTCCCCAATCTCCCTCATTCCCCAATCTCCCTCACTCCCCAATCTCGCTCACGTCCCCCAATCCTCACTCCCAATCTCCCTCACTCCTCAATCTCCCTCACTCTCCAATCTCCCTCACTATTCAACCTCCCTCACTCCCCAATCACCCTCACTCCCCAATCTCCCTCACTCCACAATCTCCCTCACTCCCCAATCTCCCTCACTGCTCAATCTCCCTCACTCACTAATCTCCCTCACTCCCAAATCTTCCTCACTCCCCCAATCTCCCTCACTACCCTATCTCCCTCACTCTTCAACCTCCCTCACTCCTCAATCTCCCTCACTCCCCAATCTCCCTCACTGCTTAATCTCCTCACTCACTAATCTTCCTCACTCCCAATCTCCCTCACTCCTCAATCTCCCTCACTCCTCAATCTCCGTCACTCCTCAATCTCCCTCACCTCCTCAATCTCCGTCACTCCTCAATCTCCCTTACTCCCCAATCTCCCTCACTCCTCAATCTCCCTCACTCCTCAATCTCCGTCACTCCTCAATCTCCCTTACTCCCCAATCTCCCTCACTCCCCAATCTCCCTCACTCCTCAATATCTCTCACTCACCAATCTCCCTCATTCCCCAATCTCCTCAGTCCCCAATCTCCTTCACGCCCCAATCTCCCTCACTCCTCAATGTCCCTCACTCCCCAATCGCCCTCACTCCTCAATCTTCCTCACCTCCCCAATCTCCCTCACTCCCAAATCTCCCTCACTCCCCAATCTCGCTCACTCCACAATCTCCCTCACTACCCAATCTCCCTCACTCCTCAAACTCCTTCACTCCGCAATCTCCCTCACTCCTCAATCTCCCTCACTCCCCAATCTCCTCACTCCCCAATCTCCCTCACTCCTCAATCTCCCTCACTCCCCAATCTCCCTCACTCCCCAATCTCCCTCACTCCTCAATCTCCCTCACTTCCCAGTCTCCCTCACCCCTCAATCTCCCTCACTCCCCACTCTCTCCCTCACTCACCAATCTCCCTCACTCCCCTATCTCCCTCACTCCGCAGTCTCCCTCACTCTATAGTCTCCCTCACTCCCCAATCTCCCTCGCTCCCCACTCTCTCTCACTCCCCACTCTCCCTCACTCCCCAATCTCCCTCACTCCCCAATCCCCCTCACTCCCCAATCCCCCTTGCTCCCCAATCTCCCTGACTCTCCAGTCTCCCTCACTCCCCAATCTTCCTCAGTCCCAATCCCCTCACTCCCCAATCTCCCTCACTCCCCAATCTCCCTCACTCCCCAATCTCCCTCACTCCTCAATCTCCCTCACTCCCCAATCGCCCTCACTCCCCAATCTTCCTCAGTCCCCAATCTCCCTCACTCCCCAATCTCCCTCACTCCTCAATCTCCCTCACTCCCCAATCTCCCTCACTCCCCAATCTCCCTCACTCCCCAATCTCCCTCACTCCCAATCTCCTCACTCCTCAATCTCCCTCACTCCCCAATCGCCCTCACTCCCCAATCTCCCTCACTCCTCAATCTCCCTCACTCCCCAATCGCCCTCACTCCCCAATCCCCCTCACTCCCCAATCTCCCTCCACTCCCCAATCCCCCTCACTCCCCAATCTCCCTGACTCTCCAGTCTCCCTCACTCCCCAATCTTCCTCAGTCCCCAATCCCCTCACTCCCAATCTCCCTCACTCCCCAATCTCCCTCACTCCCCAATCTCCCTCACTCCTCAATCTCCCTCACTCACCAATCGCCCTCACTCCCCAATCCCCCTCACTCCCCAATCTCCCTCACTCCCCAATCGCCCTCACTCCTCAATCTCCCTCACTCCTCAATCTCCCTCACTCCCCAATCTCCCTCACTCCCCAATGCCCCTCACTCCCCAATCTCCCTCACTCCTCAATCTCCCTCACTCCCCAATCTCCCTCACTCCCCAATCTCCCTCACTCCCCAATCTCCCTCACTCCCCAATCTCCCTCGCTCCCCAATCTCCCTCACTCCTCAATCTCCCTCACTCCCCAATCTCCCTCACTCCCCAATCTCCCTCACTCTCCAATCCCCCTCACTCTACAATCTCCCTCACTCCCCAATCTCCCTCACTCCCCAATCTCCCTCACTCTCCATCCCCCTCACTCCCCAATCTCCCTCACTCCCCAATCTCCCTCACTCCCCAATCTCCCTCACTCCTCAATCTCCCTCACTCCCCAATGCCCTCCCTCCGTGGGGCACAAGCCCAGTTCTCCAACCCTCACCCTGTAACTGAAATCCCCCCGTTCCGGGACCCATTCTGGTGAATTTCCCTCCTCCCCCTCTCCAGGCGCCCCACATCCTTCCCAAAGTGCGGTGACCTGAACTCGGCTCAATACTCGATTGTCGCCCAATCAGAGCTTTCTCCACGCTCGCCAGATCTCGCTGCCTTCCCACTCAGTGGGCGAAATTCTCCCGAAACGGCGCGATGTCCACCGACTGGCGCCCAAAACAGAGCCAATCAGACGGGCATCGCGCCGCCCCAAAGGTGCGGAATGCTCCGAATCTTTGGGGGCCGAGCCCCAACATTGAGGGGCTAGGCCGACGCCGGAGGGATTTCCGCCCCGCCAGCTGGCGCGGAAATGCGGCGCATGCGCGGGAGCATCAGCGGGCCGCTGACAATTTCCCACGCATGCGCAGTGGAGGGAGTCTCTTCCGCCTCTGCCATGGTGGAGACCGTGGCGAAGGCGGAAGGGAAAGAGTGCCCCCACGACACAGGCCCGCCCGCGGATCGGTGGGCCCCGATCGCGGGCCAGGCCACCGTGGGGGCACCCCCCGGGGTCAGATCGCCCCGCCCCCCCCCCAGGACCCCGGAGCCCGCCCACGCCGCCTTGTCCCGCCGGAGAATCGAGCGGGGAGGGGGGGGGGGGGGCCAACCGGCACGCCGCGATTCCCGCCCCCGGCGAATAACCGGTACCGGAGACTTCGGCAACCGGCGGGGGGCGGGATTCACGCCAGCCCCCGGAGATTGTCCGACCCGGCGGGGGGGGGGGGATTCACGCCAGCCCCCGGAGATTCTCCGACTCGGCGGGGGGGGGGGATTCACGCCAGCCCCCGGAGATTCTCCGACTCGGCGGGGGGGGGGATTCACGCCAGCCCCCGGAGATTGTCCGACCCGGCGGGGGGGGATTCACGCCAGCCCCCGGAGATTCTCCGACTCGGCGGGGGGGGGGGGGGGGGGATTCACGCCAGCCCCCGGAGATTCTCCGACCCGGCGGGGGGGGGGGGGGGATTCACGCCAGCCCCCGGAGATTGTCCGACTCGGCGGGGGGGGGGGATTCACGCCAACCCCCGGAGATTGTCCGACTCGGCGGGGGGGGGGGGGATTCACGCCAACCCCCGGAGATTGTCCGACTCGGCGGGGGGGGGGGATTCACGCCAGCCCCCGGAGATTCTCCGACTCGGCGGGGGGGGGGGGGGGGATTCACGCCAGCCCCCGGAGATTGTCCGACTCGGCGGGGGGGGGGGGGGGGGATTCACGCCAGCCCCCGGAGATTGTCCGACCCGGCGGGGGGGGGGATTCACGCCAGCCCCCGGGGATTGTCCGACTCGGCGGGGGGGGGGGATTCACTCCAGCCCCCGGGGATTGTCCGACTCGGCGGGGGGGGGTTTCACGCCAGCCCCCGGAGATTGTCCGACCCGGCGGGGGGGGGATTCACGCCAGCCCCCGGAGATTGTCCGACCCGGCGGGGGGGGGATTCACGCCAGCCCCCGGAGATTCTCCGACTCGGCGGGGGGGGGGGGGGGATTCACGCCAGCCCCCGGAGATTGTCCGACCCGGCGGGGGGGGGATTCACGCCAGCCCCCCGGGGATTGTCCGACTCGGCGGGGGGGGGGGGATTCACTCCAGCCCCCGGGGATTGTCCGACTCGGCGGGGGGGGGGGGTTTCACGCCAGCCCCCGGAGATTGTCCGACCCGGCGGGGGGGGGGATTCACGCCAGCCCCCGGAGATTGTCCGACCCGGCGGGGGGGGATTCACGCCAGCCCCCGGAGATTGTCCGACTCGGCGGGGGGGGGGGGATTCACGCCAGCCCCCGGAGATTGTCCGACCCGGCGGGGGGGGATTCACGCCAGCCCCCGGAGATTGTCCGACCCGGCGGGGGGGGGGGGGATTCACGCCAGCCCCCGGAGATTGTCCGACCCGGCGGGGGGGGATTCACGCCAGCCCCCGGAGATTCTCCGACTCGGCGGGGGGGGGATTCACGCCAGCCCCCGGAGATTGTCCGACCCGGCGGGGGGGGGGGATTCACGCCAGCCCCCGGAGATTGTCCGACCCGGCGGGAGCGGGATTCACGCCAGCCCCCGGAGATTCTCCGACTCGGCGGGGGGGGGATTCACGCCAGCCCCCGGAGATTGTCCGACCCGGCGGGGGGGGGGGGATTCACGCCAGCCCCGGAGATTGTCCGACCCGGCGGGGGGGGGGGATTCACGCCAGCCCCCGGAGATTCTCCGACTCGGCGGGGGGGGGATTCACGCCCAGCCCCCCGGAGATTGTCCGACTCGGCGGGGGGGGGGGATTCACGCCAGCCCCCGGAGATTGTCCGACCCGGCGGGGGGGGATTCACGCCAGCCCCCGGAGATTCTCCGACTCGGCGGGGGGGGGGGGGGGGGATTCACGCCAGCCCCCGGAGATTCTCCGACTCGGCGGCGGGGGGGGGGGGGATTCACGCCAGCCCCCGGAGATTCTCCGACTCGGCGGGGGGGGGGGATTCACGCCAGCCCCCGGAGATTCTCCGACTCGGCGGCGGGGGGGGGGGGGGATTCACGCCAGCCCCCGGGGATTCTCCGACTCGGCGGCGGGGGGGGGGGGGATTCACGCCAGCCCCCGGGGATTCTCCGACCCGGCGGGGGGGGGGGGATTCACGCCAGCCCCCGGAGATTCTCCGATTCTCCGACCCGGCGGGGGGGGGGGGATTCACGCCAGCCCCCGGAGATTCTCCGACTCGGCGGGGGGGGGGATTCACGCCAGCCCCCGGAGATTCTCCGACTCGGCGGGGGGGGGGGATTCACGCCAGCCCCCGGAGATTGTCCGACCCGGCGGGGGGGGGGGGGATTCACGCCAGCCCCCGGGGATTGTCCGACCCGGCGGGGGGGGGGGGGGGATTCACGCCAGCCCCCGGGGATTGTCCGACCCGGCGGGGGGGGGGGGGGGATTCACGCCAGCCCCCGGAGATTCTCCGACTCGGCGGGGGGGGGGGATTCACGCCAGCCCCCGGGGATTCTCCGACTCGGCGGGGGGGGGGGGGGGATTCACGCCAGCCCCCGGAGATTCTCCGACTCGGCGGGGGGGGGGGGGGGGATTCACGCCAGCCCCCGGAGATTCTCCGACTCGGCGGGGGGGGGGGGGGATTCACGCCAGCCCCCGGAGATTCTCCGACTCGGCGGGGGGGGGGGGGGATTCACGCCAGCCCCCGGAGATTCTCCGACTCGGCGGGGGGGGGGGGATTCACGCCAGCCCCCGGAGATTGTCCGACCCGGCGGGGGGGGGGGGATTCACGCCAGCCCCCGGGGATTCTCCGACTCGGCGGGGGGGGGGGATTCACGCCAGCCCCCGGAGATTCTCCGACTCGGCGGGGGGGGGGGGGGGGGGATTCACGCCAGCCCCCGGAGATTCTCCGACTCGGCGGGGGGGGGGGGGGATTCACGCCAGCCCCCGGAGATTCTCCGACTCGGCGGGGGGGGGGGGGGGGATTCACGCCAGCCCCCGGAGATTCTCCGACTCGGCGGGGGGGGGGGGGATTCACGCCAGCCCCCGGAGATTGTCCGACTCGGCGGGGGGGGGGATTCACGCCAGCCCCCGGAGATTGTCCGACTCGGCGGGGGGGGGGATTCACGCCAGCCCCCGGAGATTGTCCGACTCGGCGGGGGGGGGATTCACGCCAGCCCCCGGAGATTCTCCGACTCGGCGGGGGGGGGATTCACGCCAGCCCCCGGAGATTCTCCGACTCGGCGGGGGGGAGAATCTCGCCCAATAACTCTATTGACTCCCTGTTGGTCAGATCTCCCAGTTTGGTACCAACAGCAGCTTTTAATATCCTGCTCCGCATCCGTCTCGATGTGCAAATCCTGCTACATGCATGATCATAACCATCAGCTTTATTATCGTCACAAGTGGGCTCACATTAACGCTGCAATGAAGTTACTGTGAAAAGCCCCTAGTCGCCACATTCCGGCGCCTGTTCGGGTACACAGAGGGAGAATTCAGAATGTCCAATTCACCAACAGCGCGTCTTTCGGGACTTGTGGGAGGAAACCGGAGCCCCCGGAGGAAACCCACGCAGACACGGGGAGAACGTGCAGACTCCACACAGACAGTGACCCAAGCCGGAATCGAACCCGGGACCCTGGAGCTGTGAAGCAGCAGTGATACCCACTGTGGCGCCCCACAGGACGGTTCCAGCTGGGTTCAAACTCCCCGTTCAAGGCAGTTGTGTCTGAAGCTGTTGCTCGGTTATCCGACCCCAGTGGAGACGACACGTGGTGCTCTTTGTGAACGGGTCTCTGCGCTCCAGCGGAGTTCAGACTTTGCAGGAATGGGTTAAATGAATGAAGGTGTCTTTCTGCCATTGGGATTTATTTTCTGATGTTAATGAGCATTGATAAGCTCCAGGGACAGGTTGAAGCAGCTTGGAGTGAATGGTGAATGGGAGATTGGAATGTGCAGAAGGATGTTTGCGTGGGTGTGGGAGGGTTATTGTGTGGGTTATGTCTGTGCTTGTCAAGTGTTTACTGCTGCCCACGCTCTCTGTCACTCTCTTTTTAAAATAATTTTTATTAAAGGTTTTCATAAAATATCAATAACAAAATGAGAAAGAAAAAAGAACCCAACAGGGTTCAGTACAAAACACGATCGAAAACAGCAACCCCCAAACCCCCCCCCCAAACCCCTCCCCCCCCAACCCCCCCCCCAACCCCCCCCCCAAACCCCCCCCAAACCCCCCCCAAACCCCTCCCCCCCAAACCCCCTCCCCCCAACCCCCCCCAAACCCCTCCCCCCCCAAACCCCCCCCCAAACCCCCCCCCAAACCCCCCCTAAACCCCCCCCCTCCAAACCCCCCCCAAACCCCCCCCCAACCCCCCCCAAACCCCCCCCCAAACCCCCCCCAAACCCCCCCCAAACCCCCCCCCAAACCACCCCCCCCAAACCCCCCCACCCCCCCCCCCCCAACCCCTCCCCCCGTACCTAAATAATAAATTAACATTAACACCCCGACTTAACACCACAGGTATATACACCCCCTCAGACCCTCCAGTGTAAATAACATCAACAATAATAACGTAACCCCCGCCCCCCCCACCGCCCCCGAGCTGCTGCTGCCATTGACCAATGTCTAGCGCTCTGCCAGAAAGTCTAAGAACGGTTGCCACCGCCTGAAGAACCCTTGTACCGACCCTCTCAGGGCGAATTTCACCCTCTCCAATTTAATGAACCCCTCCATATCGCTGATCCAGGATTCCACGCCTGGGGGCCTCGTATCTTTCCACTGAAGGAGAATCCTTCGCCGGACTCTGTCACTCTCACCCACCACAGCTAGAGGTAGGTTCATAATGTTCCCCAAGACTTCCCCACTCTCTCTCCCACTCTCTCTCCCACTCTCTCTATCCCACTCTCTCCCTCTCTCTCTATCCCACTCTCTCTCCCACTCTCTCCCTCTCTCTCTCTCTCTCTCCCACTCTCTCTCCCACTCTCTCTATCCCACTCCCTCCCACTCTCTCTCCCACTCTCTCTCTCTTACACTCTGTATCCCACTCTCGCTCTCTCCCACTCTCTCCCACTCTCTCTATCCCACTCCCTCCCACTCTCTCTATCCCACTCTCTCTATCCCACTCTCTCTATCCCACTCTCTCCCACTCTCTCTCTCCCACTCTCTCTCTCCCACTCTCTCCCACTCTCTCTATCCCACTCTCTCCACTCTCTCCCACTCTCTCTATCCACTCTCTCTCTCCCACTCTCTCTCTCCCACTCTCTCTCTCTCTCTCTCTCCCACTCTCTCTCCCACTCTCTCTCTCCCACTCTCTCTCTCCCACTCTCTCTCTCCCACTCTCTCTCCACTCTCTCCCACTCTCTCTCCCACTCTCTCTCCCACTATCTCCCACTCTCTCTCCCACTCTCTCTCCCACTCTCTCTCCCACTCTCTCTCCCACTCTCTCTCCCACTCTCTCTCTCTCTCTCTCCCTCTCTCTCTATCCCACTCTCTCTCCCACTCTCTCTCTCTCTCTCTCCACTCTCTCTCTCCCACTCTCTCTATCCCACTCTCTCTCTCCACTCTCTCTCTCCCACTCTCTCTCTCTCTCTCTCCCACTCTCTCTCCCACTCTCTCTCTCCCACTCTCTCTCTCCCACTCTCTCTCTCCCACTCTCTCTCCCACTCTCTCCACTCTCTCTCCCACTCTCTCTCCCACTCACTCTCCCACTCTCTCCCACTCTCTCTCCCACTCTCTCTCTCTCTCTCTCCACTCT